>NW_008336933.1:2519512-2525420 GCF_000622305.1 Nannospalax galili
CCCCCGTCTGCGCATGCTCCCTAAGCCGCACCGCCCTCCCCAGCTTTGAGCTAGTGTCCGCCCTCAGTGGGGCGGAGCTAAGCGCCGTACGTCACTGGCGCCACCGCCGGACCTCGCCGCTGATTGGATGCTCCAAGGGAACGGCCACCACGCCCCCCACCTCCCCTGGTGCGGGCAGCGCACCCTTGGGGAACCAAAGCTGGTGGTCCCAGCCCGCGCTGGGAGCACTTGGTGCGGAGCGCGCCGACTCGGAGTGGGTGCTGTCAGCCCGCAGGAAGGTGCTGCGCGATCAGGTCCTTGTCTTCCGGTGCAGGGCTGGTCCTGAGGGAGTTGGCGAGTAACTTTCGGCAAAGGTGTAATTATGAAGGTTCAGGTGTTTTAATTTGCGGGATTTTCTGCAGTAGAGTCCAGTGACCTAGATAAGCCCCTTGTACAATAGATGCAAAATCCACTAAAACAGAAATAGATCCGCTTTGTCGTTACATCCAGCCTTCCTCCTTGAGGCAAGAACTTGGCCTTCCGTGGCTGCAGGATCTGAACTCACTTATTGATGCCAGACCTACCCCGGCAGGTGTCCGAATCCTCCAGGCCAAGGTTGGCTCTAGCTCTTTATTCTAAATTGTATGTCCTCAATTACTCTCCTTCTAGCACTTAAACTAGATCATTCCCCCCGCCCCCTGTTTGTTGTCCTTCTTCAAATCCAAGGTCAGCCTTGGAAGCTTCTTAAGTCTAGTTATGCCGGTTACACTGCTCCTCGAAGTTTGAAACCTTTTAACTTGAAAATTAAGTTTTTGAAAAAGACGTAAATGCAAACCAGCCAACACATTCCCCCTCATCCAACTCCATCTTTTCAATCACCTTTCTAATGAAATTTACAGAGAAGTGAAGAATTGCAGTCTCAACTAAATCAGCAAGTATATTTGCCCAAACACTGAAGGACAGAGTTGCCTGTAAATTGGTGCTTGGCGAGCATTTTAAAAATGGTAACGTAAATGCATATAAGTATTTATATGTATTTTCCTTTTTATCCCACAACGTAAAGATTTTTGCATCATTAGTAGGATGTTGAACCCAAACTCATAGTTTATATTCTTCCTTGAATTTAGAATTAAATCTGTAACTGCAAGATTACAGAATATCATACATAAAAGAGGCTCTAACAAAGCCAGACATAGTGATATCCGCTGTTAATCCCAGCACTCAGGAGGCAGAGGCAGGTGGATCTCTGTGAGATCAATGCCAGCCTGGGATGGTCAACACAGCAAGTTCCAGGTCAGATGGCAAAAAAAAGGAAAAGAAAAGAAAGAAGCTTTAATGTTCTAATTGTTTGAAAGCTTACATGATTTGAAGATGTTCCATTTTTAATTTTATTTCTTTTTCTAGCAACCACAGTATCTAATAACCACTTTCATAAGTCACTATTACCTCCTTAAGATTAAAGTATTGAATGGGCAGTTACCCAGTGGTGCTGGGAAGGCATTTGACATTATTCAGGAATATGGGCACAGTCAATGAAAGGCTCTTAGCAAAGTCTCTGGGCAGACATTCATTAAATCCCATATCAGAAGCTTTATGGTTAGATTATGTGGACTCAATTTGGGGTTCCTTATGATCACACACTATTATTTAAAACACAGTAGCATATGCTTCAAATTGTACATTGGAAACATTCAGGACCCAGGATAGTGTTTAGCATGCAATACTCCACTTAAATGAGTAAGTGAATGAACTTCATAGAAATTCAGCATTTTTTTCTTTTCTGTGTGATTTTTTAAAAAAATAATATCCAAGTGTTCGTGTCTAGAATGAAATGGTTAAGACACAATAAGGGACTGGAGTGATGGTTCAGCAGTGGAGAGAACTTACTGCTCTTGCAAAGAACCAGGCACACAGCCACCTATAACTCCAGTTCCAGGGGATCTGATGCCTCTTCTGACCCCTCAGTTTCCTGCACACAGATGATGCACATACATACACTCAGGTGCACACACGGACACATAAAACCTAAATAAATATCATTTAAAAGCAGCAAAATTTCAAATTCATAATTTTTTTTGTTAACCCAACAACTCCTCTCTTCATTTTTTCCAGTTCACTTTAATAAGCATTTATTGAGTACCTGTCTGCTCTGTTCTTTTTGGGGCATTATCCATTATCTATAGAATTTGAAGTTAATAGTACCCCTATTCTCTAGACTAATTCATTGCATTAAATTGTGTTTTTCTTTTCAAAGCAAATGATATCCATTTTGTTGGAGGCCTGTAGTCTTAAAAAAATGAATTTTTTCCAACAGGCATAGTTGAAAAGCCCAGAGCTAATTCAGCACAAATGAAACCAGTGAATTTCTTTCTTTGCAAATTGTTGATACTGAGATAATGCACCATCAACTCAAGAATAATTTAGTCATAGGAATGCCTCATATGAATCGAAGAGAATAGGATTCAAGTCAGACCTGTGCCATTGACTGTGGAATAATTCACAAACAATTCACAAACAGGTCTTGATTCATTTCTTACGCATACATGAAAAACGGTGAATCCTAGCTATTTTATGAATTAACCAGAAAGAGGAATTGAACCAAAACTAGTAATATAGAGTTTATCTACATTACTATTGTCCTTGGATTTAGACTGAATTAACAAAGCTTTACTAGTTCATTCAAATAAAAAATGATACTGATTTTTCAGGGAAAACCTTAGCTATCAGGAACATTTTCCTCCAGTTTTGTTCCTTTGTAGCACTGTATCCTAGAATCACTATACAGAGGTAGCTTAATGCCATCTCATTATTTATTCCAGTAGTTTCAAGTCTTAGTTTTATAGAGTCATATCTGAAAATTATTTTAATCAAAAAACTGAAAGAATACAATCATTTTTCCTGTCTTATAGCTAATAAATTTTGGGTGGTGATGAATCTATATTTATACACATTAAATGAGCTAATGCCCGACATGAGAAAAGAGCTTGGACTTGTGCTAAGTATTGAGTATTAGTTTACTAATTAATTTTCATAAAGATCGGTTGAAACTTACAATATCGGATTTTTTTGTTAACATTTTTTTTTAATGTTATACATCTTCACACTTCTGTCTGAATCCTGTCCAATGGGAGGAAAGGAGGGAGAAAGAAAGAAGGAGAGGGGGAAGGGTCGGGTAGGAGATGGGGACAAAAGAAGCAAGGAGAGAGTTGTATTGATATTTGAAGAAGAAATCGTAATTCATTTATGGGGAAATGACAGAAATAAAAGGGAGAAAAAATACGTATATTATTCTAAATTGCACATATTACTAAAATTTACTCACTGAAATGGTTTCAGAGCACCTATTAGTGAAAAGGTATCTTTATTACTATTCATCAGTGACATAGGATAAAGTACATTTTCTTTCTCTGCAAACTACAATGCTAAAAAAGTCAAAAATGTAGAAAACAAGATATTTCATCTGCCTATTGGTGGACTAGTATTGGAGTCATTCCAAATTTCCCACATAGTGAATTTGAAAAGCTGTCATTTTGGAGACAGTTTATATAAAAGTGTATCTTGTTTTATCTTTCTAACATGACAGGGCCTGCCTGAGGTCAGGCTCCTACTACATGGCTGATAAGAGAGACAGCCAGGCAAGAAAGGGACAGGGGTTGCTCCGTGTTGGCGGTAGGATGTAACCTTCATGTGCTGTCATGAAAAATCAGGGATGTGTGAGATGGAAGAACAGAGTTTCTCCAGCTCTGTTCCATGGTCTTCTTCCTGTGCATGAAGCTTCGCCCCTGCCAGCTAGGTCTCCTCAGCAGAGTCCCTTACCAAGTCTTAGTAAAAGGGAGAGTGAAAAAAGACATTTGAACCTGAAGAATTTTATGTTCTGAATTCTGAATGTGAGGGTAAGAAAGAAAAAAGTAGCTGCCAAAATTATGCATAAAATATTCTACACTTAATAATGCACAAGTCTGTTTTCTCTCTTAAAATCAAAATATTATTCTATATCCAGCTGGGTGGAACTATTAATAAAAGACTGAACATAAAAGCATAAAATAGCTGGTTGACTATATAGTGTATGTCATGATTATATACTACATGTCATGGCACAAACCACACAAATCAGGTTCTGAAATATGATTATTGAGATAAACACAGGTAAACATTGTTAAGAACAAAGTGTCACCTGAAAATGGTCTTTCTCTGATTTTAAGTGAAGTTTCACATTTTTCATATGTGTAGAAACATCCTAGAACATGTTTTATGATGTTTGCCCATTTTTCTTTGGTATAATTTGTCCTTACACACACACACACACACACACACACACACACACACACACACACATATACACACAAGCTTTTACATCTATAACAAATTAAACATTTCTGATAATGTGTTGAATACAACTTTTCCCATTCATCATTCATCTTTTAACTATAACAACTTTTTGTCATGAAAAGATTTCCCATACTTACACTGTCAGTGTTTTTATCTTATGTTCTGAGTCTTTTCTCATGATGTTAAGATTAGTATTTCCTTCACTTTGATATTATGTTCTTAGTCTCTTTTTAAGAAATATTTACACATTTGATCTACTTGGATGTTTTTAATATAAGGAGTTTGGGAGAGATTCTGATTGTTTCTAGATGGCTGCTCAGTTGTCCCAGAATATGTATTGAATAATCCATCATTTCTCACTGATCTAAAATACCTGTTATGTCATATACAAAATTCTTGTCTAATTGTGAGTGCCCATCTGGACTGATATTTCTGTTTCATCTGTTTGCATGTATTAGTACCACACAATTTTTTTTTTCTAAATGCATTATATATAGTGCGTGCCCTAAGATAATTTCCCTCTTTTTATCCCTCATGATCATATTTCCTCTTGATTACTCTTGAATGTGCATTATTCTAGAGGTACTTGAAAATAAGTTTCCTAATTCTAAAAAAAAAAAATCACTGGTTATATTTTCATTGGAATAATATTAAATTTATAAATTAATTTAGAAGAAACTGTCAGGATTTGGGCTGTGTTTATCTTACTGCGAATTGGGGTTTTGGAAGGTTGTTCAATGTGTCTTTTTAATGTCCAGGTTATGATCATATAATTTGGTTCCATGTGCACAGTGAATTAAATTAGTGTATTTCCTAGTATAGTTTATTTGAATTCCTGGAATTAAAGCCACTTGGTCATAATTTCTTGTACTTTTATTGTGTTGCTAAATTATCTCTCTTTTCTGTGTGTTTGGTACCAGGATTCAAATCGGGCCTGATGTGTGCTAGACAAGAGTTCTACCAGTGAGCTACACCCCCAGCCCTTAATCCTCTGTCTTAATCAGTTATTAGTAGTTTGCCATCAATATTGTGAGATTCTCTGTAGTTTTCTCTTTGGGATCTTACTTATATATTTTCCCCAATTAATGTTGTATTTGCTTTATACAAAGATAATTAGGAATCTTTCCTTACTTGGGTTTACGTTTTCCTGAAATGCTTGGTGAAATTGTTCACAGTGCTTTGGGGAAAGCAACTGCTTGACGTTTTCCATTTACTGTTTTTCCCCTGGGGCAATTAGTTCATTTAGGTTTTTGTTTCTCTTACTAGATCTTTTATCTTAATTTTTATTTTGATATGTTTTTATGTATCTCATACTTTAAAAATTATTTACAATGTTAAGAAATGCCTCTCTCAATTCTTTTAACTTCAACGTACTATATATTTTATGATTTATATTTTCTCTAAAGGATATTTGCCAATCATTTTATACATTTCCCAAGTGTTAAATCTTCTATTTATTTCTCAGTTTTCCTTTCATTCTGCATACTAATTAACTTCGTAAAACCCTTATCTGTTTCTTCTGCTTTGGGGAGGGGTTGTTGTTTCTTCTCTTTCTCTCTCTAGGTTTTTTTCTTTTTTTTGCTTGTTTGTTAATACAAGT
>NW_008336933.1:2525534-2546819 GCF_000622305.1 Nannospalax galili
TATTTTCTAGAAATTCTGCTATTTTAGTTATAATTTCCATTATGAATGTTTTAATATCATTTCCATCTTTTTACTCTTTTTTAATACTTTTTAAGTTATAGCTTTTGGAAAGAAATGATTCTATATTCTAACTGAGTAAAGGATATAATTATATTGTTTTTTGGAGGGTTTTGACATTTTTCCTTGTTGCCCAGTATATAGTTTAGATAAGTGGGTATGCTAGCAAGGTGTATTCCCTGCTTTTAGGGTATGGTATTGATATAGATATGAATCTAGTATATTTGTTATGTTACTATGCCTATTCTGTGATCTTGCTGGTTTGTGTGTCCAACATCTGTCAGACTATATATTAGGTTTCCACAGCTAAAGAAGTAGCCAGTCTCTGTGTGAGTCCTGATCTTGTGGTGTAGCATAGAACCAAGTCAGAGAGAGATACTTACCTTGCCTGAAATATTTAAGGAGATTTCAAAAGACTCCTTTTTCAAGATAAATAAAATTCAAGTGCAATATTCTTAAAAATCAAAAAGAATACAGAAATCCATAGTGAATTGGTAGCACAGTGCAAGATCAGATTCTGCTTTTATTTAAAATTTTGAATCTGATCTTGTGCTGTGCTACCAATCAGCTGGCTGGAGCCCTTCTTGTGTGCTTAGACAAGAATTGTGGGGAGAGGGGAAAGTTCTTACAGTACTGGTGTTTGGCAGCCCTTGTATTTGGAGGTATTTGGCAGGTCTGGACTGCAACAACAGGCAAGCTGAGCAGCAGGTGGTCCCTTCTCTGTTACAGTGCTTATGCAGGCCTCAGGTAACAGGATCCTTAGTTCCAAGTGTCAACAGTTCTTGTGTAGACCTAGGAACTCCAGCTTCCTGACCCTTGACAGCAGACAGTGGTACAGCCCCCCCCCCCCCCACCCAGGTGCCTGAAAGGCTTGGCCCTAAAGCTTGACAGTTCTCTGTAACTCTTCCAGCAACTGGGGGCTGTAGCTTGTTTCCTCTGACCCTTAATAGCTTTCAACCCTTGAGCTGTGGCTCTCTACCCTCTCTGCTTCTGCCATCGCTGTTGTTCCTGCTTCTTGTTGCTATGGCTGCCACTACAGTTGCTGCCATTTAGAAGTCAGCTTCTGCCATGTTGCTGCTGCTGCTGCCGCTGCCGCCGCTGCCACCACCACTGCTGCCGGCTGCAGATCTAGTAGCTCTGTCTACTTTTGCAGCTAGGCATGCTGATGGCCCAGCTCTGCTGTTTCTTCCTCTTGACAGCCCCTGCTGATGCATTGTTTCCACCTTTGCTGTCATTTTGTTGTCTCTGTCCATTTCTTCATGTTACAAGCTCAACCTGCTCTACGCAAAGTAGGCAGGTAAAGGCCTCTTTAGAGAAGCAGTCTTTGAATCTGAAATTGCAACACCAGGAAAAATAGCACAGGACAGGACAGTGTCCCGCCCCAGAGAGCTTGCAAGATGAATCAAGCCAGAGAAGAAGCATTTGGGCCACCTACTCATGAAATGCAGGTTTGTGTTTACAACTGCCTTGTCCCTTTGTGTCAGTTACAGCAGCCCTCCTACTAGTATATCGGGGAAAATGCTCTTCCTAGACAGAAATGGTTGTAGGATCAGCTAGAGTTCACCAAAACGACACAGTGAAACGTCCAGGTTAAGTTGTTTGAAACAACGACTGGGCTTCATCTTCAGGGGCAAGCAGAGGAGTTTCTTCAAGGCATCCATGGAATGTTCCAAATGGCCAGTGCCATGTGACTGGCAGTCATTTTGCTCAAGACTCTCAAGGCAACAAAGAGGCCAAGGCTGCCACACAGGGAAACAAATTAGCCCATGCCCCCCCAAGTCTTTATTATTTACTAGAAAATGAGCATCAGAAAGAGTACCTAAAGTAAGAGCTTATCATTTAACTAGTAGTGTTATTAACAGATTTTTAAAATTGTATTTATTTTATTTTATGTGTATGCATGTATTGCCTGCATGTAGGTAAGAGCACCCGTGTCGTGCAATGCCTGCGGAGGTCAGAAAAGGCTGTCGGGTCCCCTGGGACTGGAGGTACGGACATTTGTTAGCTGCCATGTGGGTGCTGGGATTTGAACCCTGGTTTTCTGCAAGAACAATCAGTGTTCTTAACCACTGAGCCATCTCTCCAGCTCCTTATTAACAAATTTTTAATGCCACTTTAGTAACAGCTAGCACCTGTCCATCACCTCAGGTAGATGTAGGCTGCCCTCATCTGTCTCACTCCCATGACCCTGCTTGCCCAAGAGTCTTCTTTCCACCAGCAATTATTAACTGCTTATGTAACTGCTTATGTAATCAGTCTTGTAATTTTGTTGTAAGGTTCTTATATCTTGCTTGTGAGTTGTGAGTCCCCCTCCTTCTACCTAAGGAAAATAGCTTCAGTCCAAAGGAATACCTACACAACACTGGAGATTGGTTCTATGCCTAACTTTTATGGTAATGTTTAATACCATAACTGATAAACACTTCAGTTTAGAGTCTATTGTCCATTCAGTCCAAACAATCTGAAAACCACACACTTCTCTGTCCTCATAACTGTGCTTCCCCTTCCCCAACAGATTATAGTATATGGTATGTTTTTTTCTTCTTTTTACAGATCAACTATCTGGGTTCTAATCCTGATTTTACTGCATTAGTCAATATTGATTTTTAATGCTCAATGGGTTTTAGCCTCTAAACTTCAGTTTCATCATCTGTAATATGTGAATTATGAAATTTCATTATATATTTCTTTTTTGTTTTGTTTTATTTTTTTGTGACAGGGTCGCTCCATAGCCTCCGCTGGTCTGGAACTCACTATGTAGACCAGGCTGGCCTCAATCTGACAGAGATCCACCTGCCTCTGCCTCCTGAGTGCTGGGATTAAAAGTGTACACCACCACTCCTGGCTTTATATCTCTTATTACATTATGATTATGTTTCATTATAATATTTCTTGAGATATTCTGAAGACCAAAGTACTTAGCATTTGAGTTCTTAATTATTTGGGATGGAATCTGGGTCTATAGATAATCAGTAGATGCTAGTTTTTATTACTGTAACACTGATAGTAACATAAATATTTGTTCGATAGAACAAGCAGAAAGGACTCATGAAAAATTCTCTTGATCAGAAAACATCTACTTCTATATTCCTCCTTTGAAAAATGTAATATACTCTAATGATTCAAAACTCTCATCATTTGAAATGTGTGCATTGAAAAGTGTCCATCTACCCCCATTTCTCAACTAACCACTTATTGTTCCTCAGCTAAATACAGTTATTAGGTTTTGTGAATTATTCCCAATTTTTAGCTATGTTAAGTGAGAATATAATATGACTGACATCTAATCTCATTCACCTCTGAAACCTCACAGACTGTGCCTCCACTGTCCACACTTCTGCTGACAGCTTCCAGATTTCCACCAGAAGGCCCACTACGTTTTACCTGCAGCACTGTAGGGCTTCCCTAGCCCACATTTCCAAAATCTTTCCCAATCCTCCCATATGCCGGTTCCAAACGCCTAAGAACTCTATCAGGTTTATCATAGCAATGGCCCCTCTTCTCCGTACCAATTTTCTGTAGTATATTTGTGGGCAGAATGCTGACTTTCAACAAGGTTAGGTAAGGTTACAAGTTCAGAACAGCCTTTTATGGGTTGTAATTTCAGAGCCTTCACAGTGCTACCTGGAGCTTTCCTGTGTGGACATTACCTAGTGGCTAGGCTAGTCTGCTATGTGAGTGGTGTCTGTCTTATAGAGGTTGGGTTGCTAAAAACAAACACCATAGACTGGGCAGCTCACACAGCAATTCATTTCCCACAGTTCTAGAGACTAGGAAGTACAAATCAGGATACCAGCAGATTGCATGTCAGTTGAGGGCCCTTTTCTGGATCACAGATGGCCACCATACTGCTGAGTTTTACATGGCTGGGAAACCACCTCTCATTTCTTATCATTTTTTTAATTTTCTTTTTTATGTCTTCTCTTATAAAAGCACCAATCCCATTGATGAGGGCTCCACCATCACGACTTAATTATCTCCTAATAATATGGGAGCTTATATAAATTTAGAAAGATACAAGCATTCAGTCCTTAGTACGGCCTATGCAGTGGTTCGGTTCTCTAACTGTTGTGTACTGTTTGGAGTCAGGTTCATGATTTCACAAAACTGAGAAGGAAAAGACAAAAAGATGAAATTTAAATAAGCTAATTTTCTAATCTTTCATATCTAGAGTTGGATATGTGTGCATTTATAATCTATATGTGTGTGCTTAGTAACATATAAATATACATATCTGTTTTCCATATAGAACTAGGATAAGATGCACACCTGGGCCTTTGCCTTTGTGAAATTTTGAGATTGAAAGCCTTCCTCATTTCCAAGGCCTTTCCGTCTAATCCCAGGCTTGAGACTGATTAGATCAGCTGGAACAGACAACTTGTTCCCTCCCTGAGTGTTTCCATCTTTCACAATAACCAAAGGAATGGAAGACAGACAGACAGACACTGAATGAGGCAATGGTTGAAGAGGTGTCATCTCTCTGCCCAACCAATAACTTGTGCAACTAAATGTAACTTCCTCCTGACAACCAGAGAACATTTCACACTGTTCAGAGTCAGAGTCTGGCTGCCAAGGAAACCTCCTATTTATGTTTGTAATTGTCCAGGATTTTCAAGTCAAGTAAAGTACAATAATATTTTACTATAAAATATGGTGCCCAAAACACATTTGAAGGATAAATAAGGATTTTAATTTACTTCAGGGTGAAGATAAAACATAATCAAATTCTTGGTCTACATGTAATGAGATAGATCTCATATTAAATGTTCTTCAAAAGTTAAAACAGAATGAAAGATTCCAATGTGACTCTAAAATTTAAATTTTTTTTTTTAAATTTTACATGTGTTTTGCCTACATATATCTAAGTGCGCCCATGCCTGCAATGCCAACTGAGGCCAGAAGAGGGCATCAGATCCCCTGGAACTGGAGTTATAGACTGTTATTAGCTGCCATGTGGGTACTGGGAATGGAACCTGGATCCACTGCAAGACCAGCCAGTGCTCTTAACTGCTGAGCCATCTCTCCAGCCCCCATGACTTTTTTTTCAGTGGTGGGAATTGAATTCAGGGTCTCATGTCTGCTATGAACTGTACCCCATCCTAATTGTTACCCTTACTAATGGCCCTCCCTCTCCCCAGGAACTTCTGGGGAAGTTACTTTAAATGGGAACAAACAGTTGTTTAAGCCTCTCTGCCCTTTTTGCATCTTCCTTCCTTTCTGGACATGTGAACATGATATAAATAGTTTACTAAGCATTTACAAATCATTGTTTATTCCTTTATATTCTTGGCAAATCCTTGCACAGTATTTTTATTGGTTTCTAAAACATGAGAAGGAAAAAATAAACCCATGAAATTAGGTATTTGCTTTGGAATTCTGATTCGACCTCAATTAGAAATACACTCCTCAACTTTTCATCATTCCTTTGGTTAGAGCTGTTTAAGTATCTGGGGAAAAATAATGTATAGACTAATATACTTTTTAAATAATATTTTATCTATTATTTTTATTTCACGTGTATAAATGTGTTGCCTATATGTATGTAAGTATACCTGTGTCATGAAATGTTCATGGAGGACAGAAGATATTGTCGGATCCCCTGGAACTGGAGTTATGGACAGTTGTTAGCTGCCATGTGGGTGCTGGGAATCAAATCTGGGTTCTCTACAAGAGCAGCCAGTGCTCTTAACCACTGAGCTATCTCTCCAGCCCCTAGACTAGTATACTTTTTGAAGTTTTGGATGTTAGCCTTAGCCTTTAACTATCTATCCAGTCTTTTCATCCCAAGTTTTAAACACACACACACACACACACACACACACACACACACACATTTAATTGAGTTTTATGTATTTCATATAATTTAATCAAATTTAGAGTTACTCCCCCATCTGTACCCCCCCATAACTTCCCTCCCACTGGACTTCATGCATTCTATCATATATGTTAAGTCCTATCCCATCAAGCATTTGTACCCAGATGTCCTTCAGTTCAAGTTCATCCACTGGAGTCTATTCAGCCCATCTAGAGAGCTTAAAGGTCTACTCTCCCTCACCCAGTAGCAAGCAGTTGCCAGTAGTTTCTAGGTTAGTGTTGGGACCTGCTGCCCATTTCCCTCATTCTGTGCTGGGTTTTTGTCTGGTCTCTGCCTCGGTCTTGTGCATGCTGTCACCATTGTTGCAAGTTCATATGAGCAAGTTCCCAGTGGCCCAAAAGCCTCTGTTTCCTTATGGTTCATGCACCAACCCTGGCTCTTACAATCTTTCCACCCCCTCGTCTGCAATGGCCCCTGAGCCATGCTTTTTAAAAGTTATATTGAAAAACATCTTGCCTTGTTTTAAGTCATTGAGAATTTAAGCTAACAGCATTAATTTTTCATTTAAAATAAGATTGTTTTCTTTTATATGTGAATATCTAAAACTAGCTTTGATGAAGTTGGCATACCTATAAAAGCTGTGTTCAGTAGTGCTAATGATAATTTGAGGGTGAGTCTATGTTCAGAAATTCTGATGTGGTATTCCATCAGTCAAATGAGAAACCTAGAAAATGTTTCTTTTTATCTAAAATGATACATATCGTCATAGGAGAGATATGTATTATCTATGTTTAACTATGCATTGATAACTCTGTTTATCAAGAAAAATAAAACAAAATCCCTGACTTTATAATCTACATGCTTATCCAGGATCACTTTTTCCTTCTGTCCACAACCAGATTCTTTAAAGAAAATTGTAATATATGCCAACATTTACCTGAGCTTTTTCTATGGATAAGATCCTGTGCTAAGCATTTTTCATATGATATTTCACATCCTTCTTATGAAGAAAGTGTTATCTTCAGTTTAAAAATGAGGTGCCTAAATGCACATGCTAGCACAAAATACGACAAACTCATGGCTTTAAAGGACAAAAAAATTATTTCCTCACAGTCCTGGAGGCAGGAAATCTAAAATCCAGGGAGTGGTAGGGCTCTGCTCCGTTTCAGACTCTAGGACAGAATCTGGTCCTGGCCCTTCCTCTTAGTTTCTGATCTGTCCAATAGTCCTTGATGTTCCTTGGTTTGCAGCTGTGTAACCACAAACTCTGCCCTGTCAGCACGAAAATGGGTGCCTTCCTTACTCAGCTCTCTCCACTTCTTGCAAGGACATGTTAGGGACACACCTTTCTCTAGTATAAATCATCTTGACTCATTAGATCTGCAATGACCCTATTTCTAAATAAGGTCACATGCTGAGGATGTGGAAAAGACATGACTTAGGGAGGACACTGTTCAACCCAGTGCATCACAGTGGGTAAACCTCTGCAAGTTAAGTTGTTCAGTTTTAGTGGAACCAAGATTTAAGAAAGGTGGCCATCAGATCCCATGCTCATAACTGCTTAATTACTCAGTGTTTGCAAGTCCATCACCTTCCTGCTCCTCCCCTGCTTTGGTTTTGAGTCCCAGGTCATTATTGAAACTCTTCTAAATATCTTCGTCTTCTTGATCCTTCAGTTTCTGGCTCCTCATCTACTCTATTTCCTTAAATTCTATGGCAACCTTGAGTCTTACCTCCCAGACTTCATTTTTCTAATTTTTAAAATATTTTATTTTTATGATTTTTGTTTTATTTTGTGTATGACTGTATTGCCTGCATGCATGTAAGTGTGCCCATGTCATGCAATGTCCATGGAGGTCAGAAGAGGGCGTTGGATCCCCTGGAACTGGATATGGACAGTTGTTAGCTGTCATGTGGGTGCTAGGAACCAAACCCAGGTCCTCTGCAAGATCGGGCAGTGCTCTTAACTGCTGAGCCATCTCTCCAGTCCCTCAGTTTTCTGTTAACACTAGTTCACCTTATATGTCATAGGTGCATCCCAACCACATTTTTCTGACCTTCCTTCACATTCCCTCTCCAAAATCTGCTCCATTCTCTTGAGTTCAGTGTTAACTCTCATGCCATTGGCGATTCAGTGTATGTCAGTCTGCATTCACATTGCTTTTTCCCCTAAGCCCCTATCCCATACATCCAGACTCCTATTGAAAAAGAAGTTCTATTGTCATGCTTGAAACCAGGTATTTTCTATTCCTTGAAAAGTCTCCCATTCTTTCTCACATCTGCACTATTTTGGAGAAAGCCCTCACAGTCTCACAGAAGGATCCCTAAAGGATGTCCTCTTTAGCTGTGTGACTCCAGCCTCCACCCATCCAATGCATCTTGCATAACCTTGCCCCACTTCCTATCATGTTACTCCTTGGCTCAGGGAGTCCTTATGTTCTTCCATTCACGTTGAAATGCCTCTGACATGTCTTTGTCTGCCATACTCACCAGGGCGGCTTCCCACATGGTGTGCACTTGTAGTCTAGTAAGGCGCACTGTTCCCCAGCAATCATACCTCACTCTGGCTTACGTTGTTGATTCAATGCTTTATCCTTTCAAGTTTCTCCCTTCAGGCCCCAAATCAGATCCTACTCCCTCCAGAAATTCCTCTCTGATCATTTCAGCTTCCATTCACTTCTGTAGAGCTCAAAAAAGAGTGTAGAAAAGTTATCAGAAACACAGGATAGACTCTGTCTTGGTGTCTTCTGCCCTAGCTTTTCTGCTGGTGCTTGCTGCACCCCTCTGTTCAGTCTCAGCATTTCTAAAACTCGGCATCTGCCCTGCTCCCAGAAGCCTCATTCTATATTCTGCCGCTCCATATCTCTTCCACACCTCATTGTCTCTCCTTTTTCTGCAATACTATAGTACTAACATAATGTTGAATATTCATTAAAAATTTTTGCTTAATTTAATAAAATTTTTCAACAATTTGAGGGTGAGATTTCTTTCTGGAAACCAGTGTGCTAGCCCAAAGACATGGAGTCAAATGCATCATGGACTGAAACCTAAAAACCCATGAGCCAACTTTTCTCTGTACAAGTTGTTTTTGTTGTCTTTTGGGGGGGCAGGGTTGTTACAGTAACAGAAAAGTAAGAAGCACAATGGGTATTACTGGAAAATTCTTAGCTTTGTGAATGAATATTATTCTTTTGCCTTAATTACTAAAGCTTTGTCACATATTTGTATATGCTCAACCTAAGTCAAATTTTTGAAACCAGAACTGACTGGCATTCCAATGTTTTTTTTTTTAGACACTATCTCACTGCATAAACCAGGCTGGCCTTGAACTCCAGACAACAAAAATAACTTCCATAATTATTTTATTGAGTCATGTTTGCTCAATATTAAAGGCTTATTTTGAATAGGAGATTGGGAAAATAGGAAGTTATAGTGGAGGAGACTTTGACAGATACTCTAGGAACAGATAGTGAAAATACAATTCCAGAAATCATTAAGTATGTTGAAACAAAAGCTAATAACAATGAAATCTTAAGAAATCTCACAAAGGAAAAATTACATGCAAATATTATATTAAGAAATACATTTGGCCAGGCGTGGTGGTGCACACCTTTAATCTCAGCACTTGGGAGGCAGAGACAGGCAGATCTCTGTGAATTCAAGGCCAGCCTGGTCTACATAGTGAGTTCCAGGCTAGCTGGGGCTATAGGGAGACCCTGTCTCAAAAAAAGATTGCTTTCCTATTTTTAAAAAGTGAGGTTTGAGAGATAGGTCAGTGGTTATGAGCTCTTGCAAGGCCCTGAGTTTGGTTCCCAGCACCCACATCAGGCAGCTCACAACTACCTATAACTCCGGCTCCAGAGGCACCTGACCCCCTCTTCTGATTTCCACAGGCATCTGCACTCACATACACATACCTGCACATACATATGCACATAATTAAAAATAAAATAAATTAGGGCTTGCGAGAAGGCTCAGCAGTTGAGAACACTGGCTGTTCTTGCAGAGAACCTGGGTTTAATACCCAGCACCCACATGGTGACTGACAACCATCCTTAACTCTAATTCTAGGGGTATCCAATATCTTCTCCTGACCTCCGTGGGCACTGCACAACACGGGCACACTTACACTCATGCAGGCAATACACTCATACGCATAAAAATAAAATTTAAAAATATTTAAAAATATAAAAACAGCTACTTATACATTACCAGTGTGTAAATAGAAGAAGATAATGCACAGATTATACTACATTGAAGGAATGCAGAAGAACACGCAGCCTCCTTTTGTGTAAACTTTTTCCATTTAAATATTCAGCTGTTCCAAGACCATTGGTGGGAAATAATTTCCTTTGACCTTAATGGATTTCTTTACTGCCTCTTGAAAACCAAATGTATATGTGGAAATCTACTTCTGGGTTCTCTATTGTGTCACACAGCTGTCAGTTCTTAAGACAGTACCACAATTTCTTAATAAATGTAACTTTAGGAAATGTTAAATTCAGACAGTTTAAAATCAGTCTTTACTGATTCTCAAATTTGTGTGTGTCTTTTTATCCATGAACATAGTATAGGTCTCGGTTTATTTGGGTTTTTCTTAATTTTTCTCAGCCAGCAATTCTGCAATTTTTAGTGTAATGTCATATATGACTTTACTTAATTAATTAACAAGTGGGTGATGCCTCCCTAATTGCCACTGTAAATGAAATATTTAATTTTCCAATTGTTTTATGATAGTACATAAAATAATTGATTCTAGAGGATTGATCATATAGCCTACAAAACTGTTACATTTGCTTAATTTCACTTGTGTTTTTAGTAGACTCCTTACAGTTTTCATCACAAGCAAGTGTTATGTTGCTACTCTATTTGACCAGCTAGGATTTCAGTCACAGCATTAAAAGAGGACCTGCTTTCCCTGTGTCAAATTGGGAAGGAAATACAGTGGTTCTTTCATCACGGTATATTGTATTAACTTAAAGATTTTAAAGTGTTTTATTTTTCATGATGTGTTTATGTGTATGTCTGTGTGTGAAATATACGTGTGAGTGCATAACTACTGAGCATCTTTTTAGCCCTAGTTTAAAGATTTTTATGCATCTCAAGATCAAGGAAGTTCCATTCTATTTCTACTTTGTTTAAAGATTCTTTTAAAAAAACTTTTGTTATGAGTTTTTATTTTTTCAAGTGTGTTTTATGCATCTACTGAGAAGATCGTATGGTTCTCGTTTATTTTGTCAGTACAATGAGTTACATTTATTGACTTGCGAATGTGAAATTAGTTGCATTCTTGGGTGATCTCTGCTCTGTCATGGCTGATAATTCTTTTACCATATTGCTAGATTTAATTTGCCGCTATGTTGCTGTTTCATATGTATGGTTGTCAAGGATACAACTTTGTGATTTTCTCTTTAAAATCTAGTAAAATACTTTGCTTAAAGTAAATCATATAAAATTTCATTTTATTCAACACAACAGTAAGAACTTCTATATTACTCTTACAAAAGCGGCAAAGTCCCTAGTTTATGGTCATGGAAAGAAAGCGGTCACATAGGTTGTCAGTGACTTTGGACTCTGATTCTGTTTTGCCCAAGAAGCAGAAGTGCTCAGTGTATATCTTCTAGGAAGCCTCATGACTGATTAGGAAGAAACTTAAGTTAATTTAAACAGCAGTGAGGACAGGGGCAACTTTGGATTTCCTGCTGTTCACATTTTCAATTTCTCTTGACAGGTGCTAATGAAATCTGTGTTTGTTCAAGTCGGTTTCTGCTGCTTGTTGGCAATCTCTATCCTACCTGTTACAGAGTTTTAACAACATGCCAACATACCTACTAGTCAATGGTCAAACCTGTGCTTATTAGGATTTTTAAAATTTATTTGTGTGTGTGTGTGTGTGTGTGTGTGTGTGTGTGTCAGTCTAGTGCTCAAGGAAGCCAGAAGAAGGCATTGGATCCTTGGAGCTGGAGTTACAGGCTGTTGTGAGCTGCCTGATATGGGTTTTGGAAACCGAACTTGAATCCTATGCTCTAGTTCCCTGGAAGAGCAACAACACTTAGCTATCTCTAGTCATATAGTAATATTTTATAAAATAGATTCTTTCTTCCCCTCAAACTCCCCAGCATTTACTGCTTCAAAGAACAGGTAATTTAATCCCTGTAATTCCATTCATTGCATTATGTTCAAAGAATATTATGTGGTGGTATAGATCTGTAATCACAAATACTCGGGAATCTGAGACAGAAGGGTCATGGTTACAAGGCCTGCATGGGCTACAGAGTGAGTTCAGGGCCAGCCTGAACAACTTAAAGAGAACCTGTCTCAAAATGAAAACTATAAAAAGGGCTGGAGACATTGCTCAGTTATAGAATGTCAAGCAATATGCAAGGTCCTGTGTTTAACACACACACACGCATGCACGCACGCACGCATACACACAGCTAAACTATCCCTAAAGTTCCAACAATAAAAACTACACAGAAATTAAAACTTCTTAATCATCCCCTCCCCCTCCCCCTCCCCACCACCCCTCCTCCTCGACAGGTCTCACTATATATCCCTGGTCTGGAACTTACTATGTAGGTCAGACTGGCCTTAAACTCACCTGCCTTTCCCTCCCGAGTGCTGGGATTAAAGGTGTGTGCCATTACACCCAGCTTGGTATAGTCTTCTAATGATGTCTTCTGAATAGAGATGTCTTCAAAAAATGATTGTTCAAATATCAGACATTTAGCAGTAGACTTTCAGCATTTCAATGGGAAGGCCAAATATCCAGTGATTAAGTGACCTACTTGCACCTCACAGCTTTTACATAATCAAACATAAGAAGAAAGCTATTTCTAACCATTGTCTTAGATATTTTCAACAGTTTCTGAAGGACTTTTTCTTACTGCTCATGCATTTCTGAAGATCATATGTATTCATCCTGAAGTTTGAGTAGGAAAGCTATGAAACTGGATAAAAGCATGTTAAAATTAAGAAATACCTCAACAGATCAGAGATCAGCAGATGAGCGATCAAGTAAGTTCACTTTTGTTCACATGAGCTCTGATATAAGGTGTGAATATAAATTGCAAAATGCATGAACTGGTCTAGAGAGATGGCTCAGTAGTTAAGAGCCCTGGCTGCTCTTGCAGAGGACTCAGATTTGATTCTCAGCACCCACACGGTTACCTTCTGTAACTCCAATCTAGAGGAATCTGAGGCCCTCTTCTGTCTTCTGTGGGCATTGCATGATATGGGTGCACGTACATACATGCAGGTAAAACACCCATACACAGAAAATTAAAAATACGAAATAAAATATTTTTGATGCTTGGATATAAAATGTGTAAGAAGCTCTGGCTTTTAAATGTATTATTTGGTGTATGTGTGTACCATTAAATTAAGATTATATATGTTTATATGTATGTATGTATATGTGTGTGTGTGTGTGTGTATATGTTGCTGATGTTTTTGTTGTTGTTGAGATAGCGTTTCACTATATAGCCAAGTCTTGTGTGAACTCACCATCACTATGTAGGCCTGGCTGGCCTCAAACTCTTGATCCTCCTGTCTCTTCTCAAATACTGGGTTTATTGATGTGCACCACTGTAGCCGGAAAACTACTCATTCCTCCGAAGAGTGGGCAACAAGGTGCACCCTGCGTAAAGGGGTGGAGCCGTGGCCATATTGGAACTCTGGGAGCGAGGTGAGCAGCCTGGGAATAGCCAATGGTCAGGGGAGAGAATGGTCTGGCAAAATGCACGTCACAAGCTCTGCTGGGCGAGAAGGTTTATTGATGTGCACCACTGTAACCGGAAAACTACTCATTCCTCCGAAGAGTGGGCAACAAGGTGCACCCTGGGTAAAGGGGTGGAGCCGTGGCCATATTGGAACTCTGGGAGCGAGGTGAGCAGCCTGGGAATAGCCAATGGTCAGGGGAGAGAATGGTCTGGCAAAATGCACGTCACAAGCTCTGCTGGGCGAGATGAGACACTCAGACCGACCGTGGGGTGAGATGGAGCGTGGGCGTGCCACAGGGAAAATGACGGGGACCATAGGCGGGCTTGAATGGCGGGTGGGTTATGAGAAGCTATTTCTTTGTAAGTCCCCCACTCCCAAATGTCATATAAACTATGCAAAATTCAAATAGAACTGTGTTAGGTCAGTTTTATTAACCAGTATCAGAACCAGGAGACCTGGTGACTAAGGGCCAGGCTCCAAGAGGGCGGGTAGGGGAAAATTTAGTGAAGCAACCACCATGCCTAGAAAACATTTTATATAAAAATTGTTCTAAGCAAAGTTAAATTACTTGACCTCTGACCTCTTGAAGTATTCCTTAGTCATATTGTGAGATGCTTCTAATTCCATAGCTGGCTTTCTCAAACTTCATCAGGAAAAAGTACACAGGACCTTCAGTACTGCACAGAGAGTAAGAAGAAAGACTTTTTAAGTGAGACGTCTGGGGCCTTGAAACAAGGTGGATGGGAGCTCTCTGTCTTGTCTTCTGTGCTTGCTCCTACGGTGAAGGGAGGTGAAAGTGTACCAGGATCAGATACATCAGTACATGTTGGTAAATGTTACATGAGCTATCCTATGATGAAGGCCACCAAGGATAAGAAGGCAAGAGGGAGCAGGTTTTTCTAAAACAGTATCTTGTCTGCCTGGAATGGTATGATTCGTTATTGGAACAGGTTTAAGATTATCCTGCTGACACCTAAAGAAATTAAATTCTACACAGTTTTATTTCAGTGTAAAGTTTGGTTGCCAAGTCTATGGCTTCCTCGAATCAATATTTATAAGAAATATTTCCACCTCTTCAAGTAATGTAGCTCTGAGACCAAACTACTGGCTGCAGTCAAGACATTGATTGTGTGGAGATCATTGTTGCCAAATGTCCTGGTTAATATTTGAACACTTTTATGGAGAGGGATGATAATTAAATAAAATCTTCTAATGCACTGGAGACAGTGCAAGGTCACCCAATTGAAGATTTCATCCAGCATTTTTGTCATCACTTACTCTATCTGTGCCTGTCATTTTGTGTTCCTATAATAAAATACCTGAGACTGGATACTTTATAGAGAAAAGTTCACAGTGCATAGTCCTGAAGGTTTAAGGCCATGTTGCCAGTGTCTGTGTGGCTCTGGTGATGGCCTCATGACAGATGGCACCACAATGGTAGGAACACGTGGAAGAGATACAGGAGAGTTGCTAAGCAACTTTTATCATCCCAATAAGTCAGTCCTGCCTTCATCTATATTGAGGATAACACACTATGGTCTAATCTTATTCTTTTCAAATCCCACAACTTCAATAGCCCTATACTGGGGACCAAGATTTCAGCATCTAAACATCTGGTATACAAAGCAAAGCACTGGCTAAATATAAAGCAAGTGTTTGAGGGGGCCTGCCAAAACCTCAAAATCATTATGCTTCCCTGCAACTCATTTGCCCTTTTCTCCTTTGTTCTGAAAGAAGACAAAATTATACTGTGGTGTTCTGAAGCAATTATGATTGCCCCCCAAAAGAATCAGACATCCTTAATTGCTCTCAAAATGATAGACATTCCCACAAAATTCAACTAGTTTTAAGTAGTAGACATTTAAGGCAGAGGAACAGCAAAGAGTGTAGGTATCCTGGAGTTATAAAAGTCTACTTTATCGTGACTTCATCTGGAGGTAAGTCCATTAGACGTAATCTAAGCCAAACCAGTATTCATTTTCTATTTCTCAGTTTTTATTGTGTGAAATTCCAGAATCCAAATGTCTGCATCCCCTTTATTGGGCAGAAAGATGGCATTTCTGTCTCAGGTGTTGAGAGTCCTCAAAGGACCTCACAATCCCGGAGACTGCTGTGTCAGCCACATTGCCAGTACAGGCAGAAAGTGCTTCATCACAAACTTGTGTCAAGCTTTGGTGTTTAATGAGGTGGTGTTGGGATATAGGATGGTTCAGGTCATGAGGGTGCAGTCTGGTGATTGAGTGAATGTCTTTCTGACCGTTGTGCTGCCCTCTGAGAAAGAAGACGGAGTAGGGCCAGGCTCTAAATCTCAAGGACTGTCCCTGTGACCGCACACTCCACTTAGACTTAACTTCCTTGAGTTTCCTTCAAAGCACAAAACAGTGTCATTCAGATCCTTCGTTTATCTGTTCTGTTTACTGCATAGAGGTTGATGTTAAAAAATCTCCAAATGTCATTATGGATTTTCCCTTTCTGCTTTTTGTTATTTAATTTTTATCTCCTGCATTTTGGACCTCTTTTTAAAAGATTTTATTTATTTATTTATTTATTTAATTTGTGTGTGTGTGTGTGTGTGTGTGTGTGTGTGCTCTCCTTCTGCTATGGATATTGGGGATCAAATGCAGGTCATCAGGCTTATACCCCAAGCACTTTTACCCACTAAGGCCTCTTGCCAGCCCTTGAACCTTTTTTATGAGGCACATGTGCATGTATGATTGTTGAGTTTTATTATAAATTTCCCCTCCTCATTTTGTAATATCCATCTTTATCTTTTCCAGGGCTCTTTCATTAGCATCTGTTAGACATGACATTAAAATACCTGCTCCAGCTTCCTTGCTGTTTGCACGGATCATCTGCTGCTGTTATTTGCTGTAATCTGTATTTTTATATTCAAAGTTCATCCCTTGTGAATATACTATGATGTGCCTTCTGTCTTACTCTTTAATCCCTTCTGAGAAGTTCTGATTTCTGATTGGAGTCCTTGACTCCTCAACACTTGATTCAGCTGTAGCTATTCCTGAGTAGTAGCCCAACATTTTACTTCCCATCTGTGTGTTTGTCAATTCTTTGCTCCAGCTTCTTTGATTTGTTTTTTTGTTTGCTTGCTTGAATCTTTGTAAGAATCCCTTTTAAATTTTTGGCTTTTTTGGTTATAAAACTTTAGGTTGCTTAGAGTATTAGCTATAGGAATCCCAAGACACATCTTTAGTTTTCCAGTCTTACATTTATTTCTGTTTATATTGGGAACACTTCCTGTGAGTTATGAATATGTTTTTGAAAATATAGATTCACCTTTTTTTGTTTTTAATTGTCACATGTACTCTATCTAAAAGTGTCATCAATCCATAATGCAATGTGGGCCTTAGAGCAAATAGAAATTTTACTTCTCACAGTCATGTTCACGTATCATAAATTAGGAGCAAGAGACAATCATTTATATTCCACCATGTATTTACAATTTCTGGCACATCATTCTTTTTTAAAGATTTATGTGCCCTACTGGCATCAATTTCTTTCTCTTCCAGAATTCCCCTTACAGTTTTTTGAACTGCAGGTCTGATGATAAAATTACCTTAATTTTGGTGTCTTTGAAAATGATCCTTCTGCCCTCATGCTTCAGCATTATTTTCACTGTACCAAGCCCTTTTCACCATTAAAAAAAGTCATTTCACTGTCTTCTTGTGTTCACTGTTTCTAAACAACAACAACAATAAAATGATTACTTATTCCATCCAGGTCAATCTGTAGTCAGTTTGTGATTGCTTTAAAAAATCTTTCTTTAGGGGCTGGAGAGAAGGTGCAGTGGTTAAGAGTGCTTTCTGTACTTGTAGAGGACTGGAGCTGGTTCCCAGCACCCACACCAAGCAGCTCACAACCCACCTTAACTCCAGCTCCAGGGGATCTGATGCCCTCTTTGGGTCTCCAGGGACACCTGCACACATGTTCATTCACATACACATAATTAATAGTAAAATAAATCTTAATAAAAGAGTTTCTCTTTAACTGTTTTTTGGAAGTTTGACTTTGATGCACTTAGATGTGTTTTGCTTTATAATTTCCCCTGCTTGGGGGTCACTGTATTCTTATATCTGTTAATATCTGCCTTTCATCAAACTTGGGGAAGTTTTCAACCATTATTTACTTAAATCTATCTCCCTATTCCCTTTTTCTGAGGCTAAAGTATTACGGGAGCTCTGATTCTTGACTTCTTGAAGGAAAAAATCCAGCCAAGAGACATGGACAGCTTGAGCAGGAGTTTATTTATCAAAGCCAGGCAGAGCAAACAGTCAAAAGAGATTTGGAGTGGGCTGCCCCAAGGCAGGGAGCAACCTAGTGGGCTCTGCATTGCAGATTTTGAGCAAGTTTTTATGACTTTATGAGGTGGGTAGCATATTCGTGGAACAAGATGACCCTTTTTTGTATCAAATCACGATGGACCAGATCTCCTGTTTAGGGTATTTCTTTCCATGATTCCCATAAAAGGAAGAGGTATCAAAACCACAATGCGGGTTGCAGCTTCTGATGGGCGACAACCTAATTGCAGTTTCAAGGATGTGTAACCACTAGGGGGCAGTGTGAGAATCAGCAAACTCATGGGAGATGTAGTTGCGGTTTCCTGCTCTTACCTTATTTCTGCCAGTATTATTTCCCCTCCATAGGACTGGAATCCCAGCGTTCATTTTAACCCTAATATTTGTTTCACCGTAACATAACTACTCATATATTAGATCTTTCCACACTGTCCCCATAGCGCGAGATGTTTTATTTTCTTCTAATCTTTTAAGTTTTCTTTTTAAAATTTTTTTTTCATTTTGTGTGTATGAGTGTATTGCTTTGCATGTATGTAAGTGCATCTGTGTCGTGCAGTGCCCACGGAGGTCAGAAGAGGGTGTTGGATCCCCTGGAACTGGAGTTACAGACGGTTGCTAACCGCCATGTGGGTGCTGGGTATTGAACCTGGGCCCTCTGCAAGAGCAGCCAGTGCTCTTAATCGCCAGGCCATCTCTGCAGCCCCTTTGTTTTCATCTTTCATATTGGATACAGTCTTTGGATCCGGCTTCAAAATTATTGCTCTTCTCTCATTTAAATTTGCTATGGAAATCATTTTGTGAATTTTCAATTATGAATACTATGTTTTTCTTTTTCTTCAAATTTATATATATATATATAAAACTACATATATATATAGTTATAGTTATAGTTATTTATTTAACTACCCAGGGCTCCGTGCATGCTAAGCAAGTATTCTACCACTGAGCTACGTAGCCAATTGTTGGGAACATCAGGTCATAAGGGTCAGTTTATGTTTACGCAACATAGTACTGATATGGGTATCTGGTATAAAGTCAGCTAAAACATGGCTGACAAGAGATGTCCGGGGACCCCAAAGTAAATAATGACATAATCTAGCTATTTTGGCAGAGTGCCACTTTTGTGTGATGGTATAAATGTGGGCTTGAGGTCAGGGGCCTTAGCCTGAGCCCTTAGCCTTGGCCTTCACCAGTCTGCCTGTGTGTGTTTGTCTATAGGCCTGTGTGCCTACCTCCAAGAGGCCTGCATGCTGTTCTGTGTGCCTGGCTGTGTGGTACCTGTGTGTGCCAGCATGTGCCTGAGTGCCTGCCCATGGCTGCCTGCCTAGTAGCCTGTGTGCTATAAATGAAGTCTGCCCTATCTGCCCAGGACTTCTCACATTCTCTTCAACCTCCCTTACTCCTGTAACCTTTCCCCTTTCCTGGAATCTGAGCACGAACCTCCCACCAGTCTGTGTGTGTGTATGTGTATACTTTTTTAAAATAAACTTTAATTTGGTTCTTGAGGCAGGATAGAAAAAATATAAAATGATGGGCGCATGGGGAAGGAAAGGAACCCCTCATCCTGAAGTCTGATTCAAGTCTCACACCAGCTAAGAAGCAAAAATTCCAGTACAATTAACACATTTGCTGTGAAAGTTGTCCACATGGAGATAACTTTCCTTTCATATGTAGATTTTTCATGTTAAGGTAATGGTGACACAGGTTCAAGGCCTGAATGTATATGATCTTGAGGACAGGCTGATTCCTTTCCCAAGACATGACCTGAGAATCTCAAACAAAGCTGGTAACTTGGTTTATAGTAAAGATATCTTACTTCCTACAACCCTGTGATCTAGACTTTCACCTTAGCAATTGTAGTCCCTTCAGGCACCCTCAGGAACTCCAGGTGATCTTATTTAGGTTTCTTAGCAACCCTTTAAAGACAGTAACCTCAAACCCCACCAAAATCTAATATATGACTATTACGAACAAACAATTAGCATCAACTCTCAGAGAAACAAACACCTGATCTCTCTCTCTCTCTCTCTCTCTCTCTCTCTCTCTCTCTCTCTCATCTTGTTTTTCAGTCTGAGCAACTCCTCTGTACTTAAGCCTCATACTTAAGCATTGTGTATTAAAATATCTTTATTAAAACCCAACTCTGGCTAGTCCCGAAATTCTTTTCTACATTGAAGCATGAATCTTAGCTTTGCCCAGGTTGATGTCCCTAAAAGTCTAGAGTCACATCAATCTGCTGAGGGTAGCAGTGGGAAGCTATGCCTCCTGCCTCCATCCCGCCAAATGTGGACAACTCTCTTTTGCAATTTTGATTCCACTGTTAAGATTTTTCTATTTGTTCATTCATTGTAAGTTTTCCTTTAAATCTTTGAACTGGCTTCAAAAGCTTTTTTATATCCTTATGGACTAATTCCAGCATCTGGGGCATTCCTCACTTTAAAAAAGCTTGTGCTTAGTAACATTCCTTTTATATCCTTATTTGCTAATTCCAGTACCTTTATTTAAAAAGATTTTTCATGTGTATGAGTGTACTGCCTGCATGTATGTCAGTGCACCCATGCCATGTGATGCCTATGGATGTCAGAAAGAGGGCGTCAGATCCCCTGGAACTGGATTTACAAGTGGTTAGCCACCATGTGGGTGCTTGGAATTGAAGCTGTGTCCTCTGCAAGAGCAGTCAGTGCTCTTAACCACTGAGCTATCTCTCCAGCCCTAATTCCAACATCTTAACCATTCCTTACTTATTTACCTTTAAAAAACTTGCATTTAGGGACATCTTTCTGTTGTCTATAAGTCCAGAAATGTTGACTCATTTGAATGTTGTGAATGGTGTATTGTAGGGACACTGAATTCTGTTATGTATCTCTGAGGAGTATATTTCTTTGCTATTTTTGTTTTTGCTTTTTGAGACAGCATGTCATATATCACAGACTGAGCTCAAACTCAATATGTAGTTGGGGTTGATCTTGAATTTCTAATCTTTATGCCTCTACCTCTCAAGTGGTGGGATTACAGGTGTGCACCACCCCACCTAGTTTATAAAGTTCTGGGCATCAAACCCAGGACTTTCTGTATACTAGGCAATTACTCTGTCAACTGAGCTATATCTACAACCTTATTTTTGTTTTAAGGCAGGCAATTCATTTGACTTTATTTCGATCTCCAGTCTTGTTTTTCCTGCAGTGGAATAACTGAAAACGCTTTACTTTTTTATTTGTTTTGTTTTGTCTTTTGAGATAGGGTCTCTCACTATGTAGCCCTGGCTCACCTGGAACTCACTATGTAGACCAGGCTGGCCTTGAACTCACAGAGATCTGCTTGCCTGTGCCTCCCTAGTGCTGGGATTAAAGGTGTGTACCACCACGCCTTCCCTCTTCAGTT
>NW_008336933.1:2547502-2586531 GCF_000622305.1 Nannospalax galili
CTAGTAGGTTGAGTTTGTGGACCAGAGTGTTTTATTTTGCTTTCTGTTGCTGTACTAAAACACTGACCAAAACCAACTTGGGAGGGAAGATTTTATTAGGCTTACAGGTTACAGTCCATCGTTAAGTAAAGAGCCAAGGCAGAAACTCCAGGCACGAACTGAAGCAGAAACCATGGAAGAATGCTGCTTACTGGCTTGATCAGCTAATAGGCTTGATTGCCTGTACTGCCCAGGCCCGCCTGCCTAGGGGTGGCACTGCCCACTGCGGGGTGGGTCCTCCTCCATCAATCAACAATCAAGAAAATGCTCCAGAGATATGACGACAGACTGATCTGATAAAGCAAACTCCTCACTTCAGGGTCCCACTTCCCAGGGGACTCTAGTTTGTGTCGGTTTGACAAAGACCAACCACAGTGAGATAAATATGAAAACTGATCACTAAACTATAATGTGAGGGCATATAAAAAACCAGAGTACTATACAGTGTGTGATATCTCACTGAAGGAGATAATTCCTCACTAATCCTGCAGAGATCCCACAGGGAGATGATAGTTAAGATGAATGTTTAATTAACGACCAAAGATTTGGTCATCTCAGGAAGCATAAGAATGTCAATAATTTTTGAAGAGTTAGACTGAGAACTACAAGGAAACCCTGACTCTCACATTTCTACTTTAGGCAGCTGGATGAATGGCAGAATCAATCACTGACTTGAGACTACCGATGGAGTTTACAGGGAAGTAATGAGTGTAGTTAGGCCACACTGAATTTGAGATACTCATTAAACACTTGAGGAAATAGTGATCTGGTTATATAGTATATTTTAGGTGGTTATTGCATTTGTTAGCATGTTTGATATACCCTGGGGAATATAAAGTAGCAAGTGAAAGGAGCTAGCGCCTCCTGATTGCTTAATACATGTGAGGTACCTGCATTTACATGTGCTTGAGAACAAATACAATTACCATCCACCGTAGTACTTTAGTATTAGAGACGTGGATTCGAATATTGATGCACCGCCTGACTGTCTTTTTGAGCAAATTTCTCCCTATGTAGGGTTTTCTAAACCAGTTTTCTCATCTTTCAAAAGAATAATAGGCCAGGAGTTTGTATTATTTATTTATTTATTTATTCATTCATTCATTCATTCATTCATTCATTCATTTATTTTGGTAGTGCTAGATATTGAACCCAAGATCTTGCTTATATAGTAGATAAGTGTTCTACCACTGAGCCTGGTTTTCTGAGACAGGGTCTTGCTATGTAATCCAAGTTTTACTCAAACTGGCTATGCAGCCCAGGCTGACTTTGAAATCTAGATCCTCCTGCCTCAGCCTTCTAAGTGCTGAGACTGCACACATATCACTATGCCTACTTTTTGAAGATTCAAATAAGAAACTGGAGCACTCCACATAGGGCAAGTCTCCAGCAAATGGAGTCTGCTCAGTATTATTGTTACTAATACTAATGCCATCTTATCTCACCTTCATATGAAATATATTGTTCTTTATAAAACTAGACATTGTAGGCCTTGCTTAGGGCTTCAAGGTGACAAGTGGGGGATGCAAAGCCAGCTCTAAGTCTTATGACTTTCCCCCAGGACTTCACTCATAAAATGGGTTTGCATTAGTTTCTTCCATGAATTTGAAGCATGTACTTTGTCTGTTATAGTCACAAGAATATATGTGTTATTTGTTGTTGTTATCATTTAAAGACAAACAAAGCAGCTCCAAACCTTTCTTCAAAGTAGCTGCATAATCAAATTTCAGTGCATGTAGCCTTTCCTATTGCCAAGATAGCTAGTGATATAGAAGGAATACACCTGTCAACAGGTTTGATTACCCACTATGTTTAGACAGCTAAAAAACAATCTCATATGTCAGAATATCAGCCATGAACTTCAGAAACGTTTTTCTTTAACTTTGGACAGGCAACCTATATTTACTTCTAAATATCTTGTTAAAACTGAAGGTCTTAATATATAAATAAAGTTAAAATCTCCTAGTAGCTCATGCCATCCTCTTCCCACCAATTTCAAAAGCTAGTTGCTAAATGATTAAAAGAATTCGATGTCTCTGTAAACAGTTACAGGAACATAATGATTTATTAGCATTTTAATTGCTATCTTCTGTTTTCTTTCATGGCTTGACAGTTCACATCATAACTCCCTTAGCTGAAGCTGGCACACTCCCTTATTTAAAGATGCAAGCTATTTGTTCTGATGGAATTTTAGGTATTTTACATACATTTATTGACTTCATTATATGTCAGATACTGTCTGGAAGTAGAACCCCAAACTGAAAATTCAGAGTTCCTTTCTTTAATTCAAAATACTTTAGTTGACATACTCTATGGAGAAGTAACTGTAACAGTTTTCTAGTAAGTGGATGTCCAAATTGCATATGGAGATTAGTCTATGCAGTCTTCAATGAAGGGGTTAAATTTAGATATTAGAAGCATGAAAAATTTTAAAGGGCATTAGACTGAACACTTATCATTTATGCATTTCAAGGTTTGTAAAATTTGCCTAAAAGGTATAAAGACGTATTGAACTTTATAATTAGTAGGTTTGTTATTGCAAGGTTATGAGCTGGCAACTCTGAGATGCCTTTCTATGAATCTTAGATACAAGTTAACTATATTACATATAAACTTGATATGTATGATGTGAACATTATGTATCATGTTATATATATTAATGAGATTACAGAGAAGAAAACTGGTTCTACTTGCAAATGACATATTGTTAACATAAAAAAATCCCACAGAATCTATCTAAAAAATCTTCAATTTGGTTTAGCAACATCTTAGGATACAAAGTTGATTGTATTTCCATATACTAGGAATGAGCAACAGGCAAGTGGAATTTAAAAACTAATGTTGGTTACATCATCAAAAGACTAGGTTTTAATCTAATAAGTATAAAGTTTCTGTGCTGGAACCTGAAAAACATTGATGTAATACATGAAATAACATAAATTTATGGATCTGACCGGGGCTGATCCATTCTTATCACTTCCATTTGAAAATCTGAGCAGTTTCCTTAGCTCACCCTCTGCACATCTGTAAAATGAGACTGATAGCAGCTTCCGAATGAATGAAGTCAGATGACACCGTGTGCCTAGTAGACTGCCTGGCATAGCTAATGAATATTAGCTCTTTTATTTTTATTTAAATAACTGTACCTAGAAAGTACATATAAAGCCAGTGTTTTACTGATTTTGCCCCACACTGTTTCCACAAGGGTTGTTCTTTTAAAACAAAGTATGCATGCCAAGCTTTTGCCCATGTGGCAGCCACAGAATGGGCTGCTTGGTGCCACTGCTACAGGGAGCACAATTGGCCATGGCCCCATCTGATGGCCTTGCCATGCTCTGCCATGGTAGAGTGAAATAAACTCATTGGTTCACCAAGCTGGACGCCAGCGCAATCATTCTTTGACATTGCCCGATCTACCTGGAGGGGACTGGAACAGACTCCCCAGGAAATGTGCAATGGGCCCTTTCCCCATTTCCATGTACGGTAGGACTGGATCTCTTAGCAGTGGTGCTTAGGATTCCTCACCTTGCCCCTGTGGCCTGTGAAAGTCATTGTTATTATAGTAGGAGTGACCAAATGAAAACTTCTGAAAGTGTCCCACTGTCAGGATAATGAACACGAAGCAGAAATTGGTGGTCCCTGTCATATTATTTTTTAATGGCCCATCTCTCCTGCAAGAACTGAATGTGTCCTGGAAAATGGTGACAGTTCAACCAAGTAGTAGAATTCCTCACTGTAGCTGCTGTGCCAGAGATGGGATCACAGCTAGAGCACATTCATAAGGACTCAAGTACATGGTGTGTGGTCACTGACTAGATGGACATGGTCGTTTCTATCCAGATCAGAAAAGGAGATCAGGAGCACTTAGCCTTCAAGTGAGGCAGCCTGCATTCACTTGCTGCTTTACTTAGGGCTGTGTTAACTCAACCACTCTGCCATAACGATGAAGTGATACAGACCCACTGAACCTCAACTCACCCATCACATCAATAACTTCATGTTCACAGGCCAGGAGAGGCGTGAGGTTGCCAGTACGCTGGAGGCTTGTTAAAATACACATGTGCCAGAAGAGAGAAGATAAAGGTCATGAAGACAGGGACCTGCTTTCTGCAAACGTTTTGAGGAATCCAGTCATGATATCCATGCTGGGATCGTTCCTCTCAGCACAAGTAAATTATTGCATCTTTCATCATCTATCTCAAGGAAGGAACACAGGTCCCAGAAGGTATCTGAGTTTGAAAGCAACTCATGGCACTTCTAAGAATGCTGCTCCAGCCCATGCACTGGGTGCTGTGCAGCCAGTCTTCCACGGTGCTAGAGGCACAAAAGTGTTCTGTAGGACAAGCAGGCCATGATGCAGGTCTGTCACCCATGAAAGGTGGGGTGGGGTGGGGTGGTTAAAGAAGGGAGGTTAGTTAGAGTCAAACTCCAGTGCTGTTCCACAAGTCACTGCCAGCCCAGCAAAGAGCTCCAGAGCAAGTTCAGGAAGAACTCCAGTGACCAAGCCCTGCCCCCTCCCCCTTCTCATCCACTGGTGTGGGATTGCCCAGGAAAAGCATGGCCTCCATTTAGCTGTGCTGTCTGAGCGAGCCAGAGTGACTGTAAGTAAGGCTGTCACCCAACTAACCCTCCCACTTGGTGTTTTAAGTTATTTCTTGAAGGGGTCTCTGAAAACTGCTGTACTTACCCCATGGAAACAATGCTCACTCTGCCAAGAAGCCTGTGCTTGAGTGGGTGTGTGCGTGCCTGCCTGTGTGCGTGTGTGTGTCTAAGAACGGGGGCTGGAGAGGTGACTCAGCAGTTGAGAGCACAGGCTGCTCTTGCAGAGGACGTGGGTTTGATTCTCAGTACCCACATGACGGCTAACAACTGTCTGTAACTCCAGTTCCAGGGGGAACTCAACATCATCTTCCAACCTCTGCGAGCATTGCATGACACAAGTGCACTTACATACTGCAGGCAATGCATTCATACACATAAAATAAAAATAAAAAAAAAACAATAAAGTAAAAACAGAACCAACATGATGACAATGATAGTTTGAAGAACTACATACAGTCGGTGGACAAAGATCACACGCTGGACTGGAAGTAGCCAATGCCCTTTGGGTCACAGAACTGTAATTTGTAGGATTTATATATATTTTTACTGGATAAAAATAAACTATAGCAGATCAGTATTTGACACACTAACAAACACTAACTTTACAGTCTCTGCTGGAGACAGATTTACCTCCCTTCACCTGAGGTACTGACAGTTATTCCCTGGATGAATCCACAAATTTGATGGGCTCAGTCTCTTCTCGGATATAAAAAAGAATTTTATGTATATGAGTGTATTGCCTGCATGTATGTAAGTACACCTGTGTCCTGCAATGCCTGCAGAGTCCAGAAGAGGGTGTCAGATTCCCCCGGAACTGGAGTTACAGAAGGTTGCTCTTCGCTCTGTGTGTGTGTGTGTGTGTGTGCTGGGATCTGAACACGGGTCCTCTGCAAGAACAGCCAGAGCTCTTAACCACTGATCATTTCTCTAGCCCCTGTTCTTAGATTTTTGCTCGGATGCCATTCAGCACTTGACTCCTATAAGCCCGACGGCAACATGTGTCTGTGACATCTGTAGTTTTGCCTGTTATAACTAAGGTGAAGAAGTCACTGTAGTATGGATCTTGAATGTACCCCAAAGTCCTGTTGCTGAATGAAAGGAAGGTAGAGCATCATCTGAGAAGTGCACTTTGTAAAGGGGATGCTGGCATTCTGGCCTCTCCCTTCATTCTCTGCTTCCTAGCCATGGTCACCAGGAGGGGTACAGGCCTCTTCTGTGGCACACTCCTGTCATGTTGTACTGTACCAGCATAGACCCAAAGCAACAAGGCCTAGAGACTAAACTGAACATTCCAAGGCTATGAACTGAAACAAACTTTTCCTCCTTATAAGTTGATTATGTCAGGCATTTTGTCACAATGATGGAAATCTGATCTGTACAGGGTACCATTGGAATCTGGTGGATAGAATCCAGGAATGCTGCTAAGTAGTTGCAATGCACAGGCTAGCCCTTTATAGCATAAGATTACCGGCCCAGAATGTCAATAGTGCCAAAGCAGAAAATCATGTACAAATGACACTTCAGAGAGCTTATTAAACAATACACTAATGTGCCATTCAAGGCTATGTGAAGATTTTTTAATATCTCTTTACCTCATTCACTTAAATTCAGAATTTGGATAACAATAGCAGCTGGTATGGAATGACATAGGTATTTGCGTGGCGATCTTGGGAGAAATATGATCAACAGTGATCTGGTTTCATTCTTAACCATACCCATCTCCTTCCTGGTGACACTGGCATTTCTCAGCTGAGGGATGGGGTTACGTTCCCTGGCATGAATCTGGGTGGACTGCTCTACCCACTTCTATCAATAGCACAAGAGGAAGTGATAATTCATGTCTTCTGAGACAGGTCATAAAAGCAGCACAGCTTGCTCAAGGCTCTCTTTCTTGGCATACTACCTTGGATGCCATGAACCAATGGGGCAGCCACCAGATATGTAAGCAAACAAAGCTTGAGACGACCCCAGGCATCAGCTGACCATAAAGAAACCTCTAGGCAGAACCACCACCCTGGCCTGTGGCAGGGTACATAGACACCATGGAAGATAGTAAATGATTTCTGTTATGTAAGCCCCTGTATTTGAGGATGATTGTTCCACAGCAATAAACACTAAAATTGTAACACAGCCAGGCCTGGTGGAGCACGCTTTTAATCCCAGCACTTGGGAGGCAGAGGCACGTGGATCTCTGTGAGATCAAGGCCAGCCTGTCTACATAATGAGTTCCAGGCCAGGTGGGGCTTCAGGGAGACTCTGTTTCAAAACAAAAACAAAAATAAAGGAACAAAAATCCCCAAACAAAACAAACACCCCCCCAAACTATAGCACACACATATTTAGCACAATGTTTAACAAGTGTATTAAATGGTCTCTTGTCGGGAATATTTATTACTTTGTGACTTTAGTATTTAAAATTAACACTTTAAAATTATTATTTAGTGTTTTAAATGTAATTAGATGTTTGTATTTATTTTTGCTGTGTCTGCAGGCACCACCAGAGGGCGAACTGTCCGTTCAGAGAGCCACCCATCCTCCCAAGATGGAGGTGTAGTTTTTTAATTTAAACACCAGGGAGAGCCAGTCCCTAATTTTATTTTTGTCCTGTTGAGGTGAGTTTGACAACAGATAACAGTCTTAAAATTCAAGACACTAGCTTGTAGGAGTTAGAAAATGCTTTCTGAACAGATTCTAAAACACTAGGTCTTATTCTGACAAATAACTTCGCCTCAGGCTGGCTTTACAGACAAAAGGCAGAAAATCCTACTTTTCCCCCATTTTAAATGCTGCAGACAGGTTGCATTTCCTTTAATCCCTGAAAAAGGAGAAGGGATCTGCAAGCCTCTAATTCCCAGATAATGCTTCACCTAATGTGCGCCATCTCTAAAACATGGCAAATACATTCTGTGTTGTGACTAGCTTCGGACATTACAGAATATTTCTGAATATTTATATTCTTAATGTTTAATTATGTATTGTATTTGTATATTATATGTCATACTGAAATTGGAAGGATCCCAGACAACATTTGTATCACCATTTTAACTAATTTTAAAATTTTCCTTCTTTTTCTCCTGGCTCTTTTGTTTTGTATACACAAGGATTTAATGGTCCGGTGACTGTGAAAATGGGCTGCAGGAAATCTGGGAACCAAATTGCTTCCAATGAATTAATTGCATGAACCAAATACACTGTAAGTCTCCTGCTTTCCTGACAAATTTAAAGCAGATTTTACTGGTAATTGTGCACAGTAACCTGAGAGGGTTGGCAGCCTGTAGTTAAAATAACAGCAGCTCTTGAAGACGGCGGCTGCTGCTGCTCTGAGATGGATCAAGGAGAATCTCACCTTAACAGACCAGTGATCTTGATTATGAAGAAGGCTTTGCCATCAGCTTTTCTGATTAACGAGTCAGAACAAGAGATTGAGACTTTACAACCCCTTAGAGTATAAATCAAAGAGAGGCAGAGGGTGGAGCAGTTGAATTCTGAAGAGCTGTTTTTGTCTTAATATTTTATTATTTTTATTTTATGTGTATGAGTGTATTGCCTGCATGTATGTGAGTACACTGTGTCACACAATGCTGTGGAGGTCAGAAGAGGGCTTCAGATTCCTCTGGAACTGGAGTTAAGGGTGGCTTGTAGCCACCATGTGGGTGCTGGGAATCGAACCCAGGTCCTCTGCAAGAGCAGTCAGTGCTCTTAACCACTGAGCCATTTCTCCAGCCCCCCCCTTTTTTAAATGGGAATCCTACAACCTTGACTAAACCCCCACACCAGACCACCTGCCATCTTGTTCATGAACAGCAAATAAAAGAACGGATCTACTCAAAGCCTATCTGTCCTAGGCTAGAATTTACAAAAACCAGCCAACCACAGAGGTAAGATGAGTCAGCAGGTTCAGGTTCTTACCTAATGTGTCTGTGGGTGATGCTGACTTTCAAGTGTAATGAACGGCAGTGTCTCATCACTTTATCTTCACGATATGGTGACTGCATGGCGTCTTCAGCCTCAACACACTGGTAGTAGCAAAGGCTGTCTGTCTGTGGCTTTACCACAAACTGTGGACTATGGGAGCCTCAGAATATCCCCACACCCTCCAGAGAGTGTCATGCTATGCTCCTAAAACAGTCTTCTGCTCCCCAAACTGACTGTGGATGGGAAATAGCAGGGCAGAGTGAGCCCTGGTGCTGTCTAGGCCTTGTCCACTGGGGACTCAAGGTACTGACAAAGGCAACAGGATTTTCAGGTCACTCAGGTATGTCATGACACTCATCACACATGGCTGCTCCTCTGTCCTCAGCTCTCAGCCACTTGTCAGTGCAGGATGCTGATGTAGAGAAGCATCCTTGTTCTATGCTGGCTTCTACCCATTCAGATTGAAGGTTAGTTCTCAAATCTAGGAGTGGCTAATCAGGGATTTTGTGGTATGAATGGCTATTCATACCTCCCAGATTCTCCAAACATTGAGAAAAACCGTGTCCTGTGGCCTGAACTCTTGCCTGGAAATAATTTAATTCACATAAACCATGTGTTCTTCAGGCAACTAAAACTTCACAGTGAACCAACATATTGACCTCTCCTTTCCCCTAGATATACCACTTTCTCATGGGCACACAGCAGCTGGGTACCTGGGCTTCACAGGTGAAAGACTGAATCATTACACTTTAAAAAAAAAGGGTGTCAGATCCCCTGGAACTGGAGTTATGGATAGTTGTTAGTTGCCATGTGGGTGCTGGGAACTGAACCTGGGTCCTCTGCAAAAGCAGCCAGTGCTCGTAACTGCTGAGCAATAAGTTAATCTAAAGCCTTAATAGAGGCTGGCTTTGAACTTTCAAATAGATATGTATGTAAGGGCTGGAGCTGTTGAATGGGGTTTTCCAGTATGGTACCCCACAAATGGAATAGCCCGCTGAGGTCAGGGAGAATGGACAAAACACAGACCTCACTGAAGACTCTTCACCATTCGTGGGGTGGAGAAATGACTCAGTGAGTAACGTACTTACTGCACAAGTGTGAGGACCTGAGTTCAGATCCCCAACATCATCCACATAAAAGCTGGGCACGAATGCACGCCTTTAATCCCAGTGCTGGGAAGCAGACAGGAGGATTGCCAGGGCTTGCTGGCCAGTTAGTCCAGCCAGTCGGTGAACTGCAGATAAATCAGTGAGAGACCTTCTCACAAATTAAGGTGGAGAGTAACAGAAGAAGACAGCCAATGTCAACCTCTGATCTTGACATGTACATATACAGGCATGAGCATATGAGAGAATACATACACATGCACACATACACACACATGCACACATTTATACTTTACACATGTACACACTCACACATATATGCACAACCCTGAACCTTTCTAGAACCAAGTAGCATGTAACACCTCTCTCTCTCTCTCTCTCTCTCTCTCTCTCTCTCTCTCTCTCTCTCTCATTGTGTCTCACAAATTAAGGTGGAGAGTAACAGAAGAAGACAGCCAGTGTCAACCTCTGATCTTGACATGTACATATACAGGCATGAGCATATGTGAGAATACATACACATGCACACATACACACACATGCACACATTTACACTTTACACATGTGCACACTCACACATATATACACAACCTTGAACCTTTCTAGAACCAAGTAGCATGTAACATCTCTCTCTCTCTCTCTCTCTCTCTCTCTCTCTCTCTCTCTCTCTCTCCCCCCCTCTCTCCCTCTCTCTGTACCTGCCAGTGTTAGAATGCTTCCAGAGGCAGGGCAACCTGGCCTTTTCCACTCAGACGTCATTCAGCCAGCAACATGAAAAATGCTCCTTGTACCTGCCAGTGTTAGAATGCTTCAAGGCAGGGCAACCTGGCCTTTTCCACTCAGACGTCATTCAGCCAGCAACATGAAAAATGCTCCTTTCCTATAAGCCTTACAAAATTATCCCATTTTTTAGCATGATGGAGGGAGCACATGAACTGGATCAGACACTAGGGCTCCAGCAGCAGTTTTCCCAAGGACACCATAATCATCTTTTCTTTGCCTGTCCCCTTTCCTCACATTCTTTCCCTCTTCACTTTAAGCCCTCCAACTAAACTTTGCTTGGCTATGACTTGATAAAGTGGGTGTGCATCTGTGACTTCGTTAAACCCGCCCATGTGACCCTTTCAGTCTCTGATGGTGTGAGAAGGCTGACTGCGGCGGTGGAGTGCACCGTTGGTCCTTGCTTGCTACTTGGAATTTCAAACGTTCTGGCAGAAGGAGGAGAGGGAGGAAAAGCTAAACATGGTAACGTAGACTAGAAGAATCTGCTCTCTGGTTGTAATTATGAGGAGATGCTGGGGAGGTTAACTGGACCGTATATGAATGCTGACCAAGTACTAAAGTCACTATCACTATAGCAAACTCAAGTGGAGACCTGTCTGTTTCATGTGCCATCTCAGCAAGGACTGCCTCCTCCTCTTTATGGAGCGAGGTACCAACAAAAGCAATAGAACAGAGTGAAGGCTGATATTCATGCCAACACCCTATCTCCTGCCTCCTGGTAGTGGGTGCAGTTTAATCATCACCATCTGGAGAGAAGGTCTTTCTCTTGGAGGCCTAATCAGTAGTTGGAATTCCAGGCAGGATCCTACAGTGTGGGCTACAGAGGAATTTGGAGAGGAGGCGGTAAGCAGTGTCCCCCAAATGATTCTGTAGCAGCATTCTTACTCATACACTCTGTGCTGCTCTGTTCCCAGTTTTACTCCATGATTTTTTGGGAAATGGCCATGACGCCCCAATTTCATATCAATCTCTTACTAACCCACTTTTCTCTTCCCAATCTGAGTCTTTTATCAATAGACTCAGATTATAGAAGGTCCTATACCAATGTGGGGTTGATAAAGCAACTTAAAATACCCAAGCCTGTAGATCTAGTGTGTTATTCATGCTCTGATGAGTGATCGAAGAGCCTGATTCCTGGCTCCTGTGCTATGTCCTGTTCTTGCTTCAGTTTGACTGGGATGGGCTCTGCCAGCACTACGCACAGTGATAGCTGCAGTCTTCTGATTTTCCTCCCTGCAGCTCCTACTTTACTATCCTCTCTTAGACAGGCTCTCACTTTGTAGCCCAAGCTGGCCTTAAACTCACAATCCTTCTGCCTCAGTCTCTTAAATGGTAGGAGCTACAGTCATGTACTATCATACCCAGAAACTACCTTCATCTTAAAGATGAAGACATGAGAGCCCAAGAGAAGTGGTTGCATAAGTCCCCAAATGAGTGTCAGCATGGAACTGGAAAGAAATGTTCTGTTACTACACTCCACTTAGCATCCAGCATCAGGAGTTGTTGTTGGGAGCTTCAGCTTTGACATGTCTTAGCTTTTAGCCCATTACGTACCTGCTCCCACCTTTCATCCACCAGTCTTTGGAAATGGAATCTGCCCAATTGCTTGGCTCTGTATACCAGGTTTCTCTTGCCTGATATTCCACACATTGTTCACTATAAGTTCCTGTTGCAATCTTATCCCTACTGGGGACACTTGACTGCTTAGGACTGACCCCCATCATCATCTCCATGCATTTTAGTACTGAAAGAAGAGACCATTTTCATGACGCTTCCTGAAACCTCAGTCAGTCCTGCCTCTGAGTGTGCCCTACCACCCTGGGCAAGTCTAGGGATAATTATTTTAGGTTTATTTTATTTTTTAATTATGGGGGGGGTATGTGCATGTGAGTGCTGTTGCTGGTTGAGGCCAGAGGCATCAGATACCCCTGGAGCAGGAGTTATAAATAGCTTTGAGCCAACCAATGTGGGTGCTAAGAATTGAACTTGGGTCCTCTACCACAGCAGTATGTGGCCTTACCCTCTGGGCCACCTCATCAGCCATAGGACTAATTCTTTTTTAATTATTTATTATTTATTATTTTTATTTTATGTGTATGACCATATTGTCTGGGATGTATATAAGTACACTCATGTCATGCAATGCCTGTGGAGGCCAGAAGAGAGCATTGGATCCCCTGGAACTGGAGTTATGGACAGTTGTTAGCTGCCATGTGAGTGCTGGGAACCGAACTTGGGTCCTCTGCAAGAGCAGTCAGTGCTCTTAACCGCTGAACCATCTCTCTGGCCCCCATAGGGCTAATTCTTGACCATGCTCTCCATCATCTTTCTTTTTTATTTTATTTGTTTGTTTGTTTGTATGTGTGTATTGCCTACACATAGGTAAGTGCACCCATATCATGTAATGCCTACAGAGGTCAGAAGAGGCTGTTGGATCCCCTGGGACTGGAGTTACAGACAACTGTTAGTTGCCATGTGGGTGCTGGGATTCAAACCCGGGTCTTCTGCAAGAACAACCAGTGTTCTTAACTGCTGAGCCAAGTCTCCAGCCCTCTATCACCTTTCTAAAAATTGATAGCTACATATTAATTAATATATCTAGTCACAGTCCCTCAGTTATCTTAGAAACTTTCCCTTTAAAACATCACAGTCTTGGCAAAGGTTAAAGTAAAATTTGTAAGGTGAAGCTGAAAGTCCAGTCTTCTTGTTTTCTTTTAAATTTTTAAAATTTATTATTGTATGTGTGCCTATGGGTGCACACATGACACAATGTGTATGTGGAGGTCAGAGGGTAACTTTGTGGGGTCTGTTCTCTACTTCCACCTTTACATGGGTTCTAGGAATCAAACTCAGGTAGTCAGGCTTACATAGCAAACACCTTTACCTACTGAGCCATCTCACAGGTCCCATTCTTGTTCAAATATACACATTTCAGAGATGAGTAATAATGCTATTTTGACTACTACCCAAGTGTTTAAAGGTGCTCTGTGAACACTGTTGATGTGGAAGCTCTATGCTCTGTGTGTGAGAGTCAGGAGACTAGACCACTAACATGGGGGCCGGTGTGAGAACAGCCTGCCACTGAGGTCAACTCATTTGGTGCAGTGGGGCAGTCTGACCTCTGCTATGTTGGAAGGGCTGAAACATGTACCTTTGATGATTCTCAGTCACACACACATCCATGTACAGATATCAAACATGTGCACACATATACACAATAACACTATATATATATATCTGTGCACATCATGCAATACACATACAGGCATCACATGTGTGTGCATACTACACACATGTACACATCTGGGCTACACACACACAATCCCATACCTACATTCCACATTCACACTATACACATATGCATAACATATATACAACTGCCCTCCACACCAGCTCATATACACTATACACATATGCGCTATACACATATGCACTATACACATATGCACCCACTTTTTTCTAGATTTGCAGTTTACACACTGCTCCCTCACCTCTCCTGGATGACACAGAGGATGGCATCATTGCTGAAATGAGGAAATGGGTTTGCTTGGTGGCTATGACAATGTCACCATCAAGGTGAGCAGCAAGTGCGGCAGGGGCTGTTCTGCTGAGCACAGCTGTGGCAGCTTCTACAGGAAGCCCAGAGCTCCCACGCAGTCCGGCCTCACAAATCCCACATTTGTACAATGCTTGGCCCATACACACTAAACAACGAAGTCAATAGCATGTCAGAGATGATCTGGGTTGGCTGTGAGAGACTTCAGGGATTCAAACCACTAGGTTTCCCTAGTGAATCCCTAGAAAACCCTGCTCCTTCAGATATCTTTGAGACAATGATTCAGTCATTGAGTAACTATGAATTGATTGCCTATGCTGAGCCACTGAGACACACATGTCCTCAGTCCTCAGGACATGCCTTCTCACCTGCGGGGACTGGAGAGGGTGTTAGTCGACCTGTGCCACCTTAGAGCCGCACTCAGAAGCCTTCCTGATGCCACTGTCTGAAACTCTCTGCTGCAGGGATTTTTCTCTTGTCATCAAGTGTGTTTGTCCCAAATAGCTCAAAATGGAAATGTCCAGGAATGATTCTCCCTAGAAGTAGCCTTCAAATGAATAATGGGAAAAGCACTGGTAAATATATCCTCTGTCCTCCTTGATCTTGGTTGGGGCCATTGTGTTTGATATTATCCCCAAGTGGGACTGAACTACATCCTCCAGAAACATAATCGAAGTGATGACACGTCCTTGATTGCGTTTCCTGCCTTGTCTTACCAACCTCCTTCACTACTTCTACACTTACCATCCTCCCTAGGATGATTCCTAAGATTGTCTCTCAGACTCAGCTCCTCACATTTGAGTGCTTCTGTCACAGAGTCAGAAAGAAAGTAGAACTGACTGCCAGTAAAATGAAGAGGCAGTAAAGAGTGCTACCAAGGTGACATGTTGATCTCTTCCCTTTCCACCTAAGGAATCTGCCTAGAATTCCTAACAACTGATTAGAACTCAATCACTAGGTCAAGTCAAAAGGAGTGAAGGGTTCTATGATGGCAGAAGGAATGAAGAGGGTGAATAATCAGGGGGTGCTACAGATGTGGAATCAAGAGATGTTTGCACCTCATTATATGTAAGTGGTCAGGTTTGACCTCTTATTCATCTCAACCCAAACCCTGGCATTACCTAGAATTCCTCCATGTTAGTTATCCCTACCATAATGGGTACACACCCACACAAACATATTTCCGTGAACAGAATTAATAAAACACATCTCAACAGAATTGGGAGTTAGCATACACAGTGTTCCACAGAGTATTGGGAAGTCAAGGGCCACCCATGCCAGCCTTCTCCTCCAATTGACCACTCACCTTCCCCCTCACCTTGATAATGCATCTGCAGAGGCAGAGGTAAGGGACTTAGCAAAGCAGGAGTGGTCTGTCAATTGTTTTAATTTTTTGCATTTATTTATTAAGTGTGTGTATGTATGTGTGGGTGTAGGTGCACATGTGTGAAGGCCAGAGGACATCCTGTGGGAGTCGACTCTCACCTTCCAAGTTCTGAGGATTGAACTTAGTTTGCCAGTCTTAGCGGCAAGTGCTCTTACTAGCTGAGTCATCTTGCTAGCCCCAATGGGTGGTTTTAGTCGCAGCAAAAAAAATTCAGAGAATAGAAGACAAATGAGTATTTGAACTAGGTGTTCACTTCAGCGGGAGTCAAGGGTAGGAGAGCAGGCTTGGAGTCCCAGGATTTCGGGGCTTTGAAGACTAAAGTGAAGGATGTGACTGGAAACTACTTTTTTGGTTTCACTTTCTTCCTGAAGAACTGAAGTCCAGAGTCACACCTTGTAGCGTGTGTCAAGGCTAAGCCTAAGGTTCAGAGGGGGAGGGAAGAATAGTGGGAACAGGAAGGCAGCACTGGAATCCGGCCCGTCACAAGGAAGGAATGGAAAATTAAGTGATTCTCTGATTCAACAGCCTCTTGTAGAATCCTTGGCGTCTTGGTCTACCTTCTTCCCCCTGGCTTTGGGACTGTTGTACGTTCCCTCCCATGCTTAGTTCCTAACTGGGAAAATGACTGGGTGCAGACATTCCACAGTGATTTCAGCATCATATTTAAATATGCAAAACCAACTCAAGACTACTGGGGCCCAAACGTCCCCAGAAGGTATTTTCTTCTTAGTGTTTACATCCCTGACCTGCTGGTTCTCTTCCAGTGCCTCCTGGGAGGAAGAAATAAAGGACATCTGGGGAACTGATGAGGAGAAAGGGGTGTATGATTAAGTATTTACAATTTACTTCTGTTTTAGTTTTAGTGTCTGCTACTTTTTCCAGAGCGTACCTTTTAGCTTTTGTGGGCACTAGATCCTCAGGATGCCAAGTTAATTTTCTCTCTCAATCCCCTGTTAGTTTCAGATGACAAGCTCTTTAAAGCACAGCTCTGTTGGCACTAGGGAGCCTTAGGACTCACAGTCCCGTGGCCTTCCTGTCTCCTGGTGTACTGTTGCTGTGCTCACATCCCAGGGTGTCCTAAATCTCCCATTTCCTTCTTTGACTGGTTGTCTTCCATTTGTTGTATTTAGAGATAAGGCCTCTGGGTAATCTCTGAGTAGCTGAGCTGGGTTTGTGGGGAGGTATCACTGGATAGCCCTGGTGTCACAGAGGAAGGGGAGAGTCCTAGTGACTGCTTCAGTCTGTTTTGAAAACCTATTGTTTTATTTTTTTCAATTCTATAGGTGAAATTCAAGCTTCTCCAACTCACCTCTACAGAGTCCTGTCATTAACACAGTGCCAAGCATTGTGCTGTGAACATGGTGGCTGTGACCTGGCTCTACTCTCACAAGCACCAACATGTGTAATGGAGACCACCCATCCAGCCTGCCCATCTTATCTGTGATGGTCTCTTTGTGAGTGCCACAAACCAGAACTCTGGTGACCAGGCATATCTGGCCTTTACCTGGGCTCTTAACAACAGGAGTAAAAATAAAAAACATCCTGATTCCTGGGAAGCAGTAACACAAAAGCCAGTGCTCATGTAAAAAGAGTCTTTTATGTTGCATTATAGAACAAAGTAATGGATTTATTGGGGAATTTTCTTGTTTTCTGGTAGCATAGAAGGACAGACCCGGGCTTTGCTCATGCTAAGCACAGATCATAACAGTGAACAACATCCTCAGGCTTTGTTTTTTGTTTGTTTTTGTTTTGCTTGAGTCAGGTTCTTACTGTGTAGCCCAGGCTGACCTGGAGCTCTCTGGGTAGCCCAAGCCACTCTCAAACTCAAGATAGTCCTCCAGCCTCTGCCTCCTCAGTGCTGGGATTACAAGTGTGAGCCACCACGTCTGGCAGGACTGTGCTTGCTTTTAAACAAACCTTTGTGTGTATGTGTAGATATGTGGGGGGAGGGGGCTGAACATGTACAAATGTGTGCATGCTTGTGGTAGAGGTCTATGCAGGTATCTCCTTTAATCACTTTTTTTTTTTTTTTTGAGACAGGGTCTGTCTTACTGAATCTGGAGCCCACCAATTCAGATACACTTGTAAGCCATCAAGCCTCTCACACCACCCCCTCCCCCTTTCCAGCTCTTCAGTGCTAGAACTATAGGCATGGAGCATCACACCTGACTTTTTACATGGGTGCTAGGGTTCTGACCTCAGGTCCTCAGGTTTGTATACCTAGCACTTTATCAACTGAGCCACCTCCCCAGGTCCTTAAATGAACCTTTAAAAACTGCTTTATTTTAAATGTCAGTCCCTGGAAAAGTTTCAGTTGGATGGTAACCTGCAAATGATACACAAAGATAGTAAACCTTGTAAAGTAGTTATTGAATAATCATGAGCAAATGCTTTCTTTTTAAAGTAGGAGCAGAGACTCTTTGCACTGATTTTCTTTTGCACTCACTACACCCAGATGCAAAAGCAAGTCCACACCACCTGACCCCTTATTAGTCTGTGGCTGGCTTGCTATTAAAGTGAAACTATAAATTAAAGGAGGAAACTGCCTCCTTGGGTTTTATTAATCATAATTTTTGAAAGAAGGACGGGCAAAGTTCTCGTTTCCATTTTCTATCACCTAACCTCTTTTGGAGAATTTTTCAACATGTGGCTTAGCTTTTTGGAATTCTGGAGAGCGTTTGGGGAAAAGCACAGAAATGATAAATAATTTGGAAACGAGGATCAAAAAGAAGGCATTAGGAGAGCTGGAAATGTTTAGTCTAGAGAAAGGAGAATGAGTGGGACATACTTTCCCTAGCCGTCATAAACAGAACAAGAGCCATTCTTTTTTACCACAAAGTAAGGAAGCTAGAGCAAGTGAGATGAGGAATCTGACTTCAGTACATTTACTCGGTCATTGTCTTTCATAGTGTAGGAACAATTCACAGTGGCCAACAGCAGAAGCTGAAGACCCAGGGTGGGGCCTAGATCGGACCCAGGACCTGGGCTGCTCTCAGCCTTGGTCAGAGAAGCTTCTTTCTGCAGTGGGCAGCAGTCAACGCAGAGATGCATATCTGGTCAAAGTGCTGAAAAGAGACTAAGTGCTCAGCCCAAAATGCGACGTCTTTATCAACACCCACATCCCTGCCAGGCTCAGGGGATATCAAGGAATAGGGGGCAGAAAGAAAGCCAGAGCTGGAGGATGGGGAGCAGTGCTGGAAAATGCTGTCCTATGGACACGACATGACTGTCACACTCATGAACCCACAGCAGCTGTGGTTACCTGCACAGGACCTGCACAAGATCAAGCCAACCAAAATTACACATGGATGGGGGAGGTGCTCTCCAGGCCCCACTCCTTACTGGGGGGCTGTTGGCAGTGGATAGTGGCTTGGAGGGAGGGAGAATCTTCTTTCTTGAGGTTGTAGCCACTGGCAGTTTTCCAGTACTCCTAGTGGGTGGTCTCACACCCATACACATATGGGCAGCACTGATTGGACTTAGTGGGCTATGGAGGGTAGGGGGGAGGAAGACATGAATTGAGAGTGGGACAGGCTGAAATGGAGATGGGGATGTTCAAGGGCGGGTAGGGAGTGGATATGATGTTTCATTATATACATGTATGAAGTTCTCAAGTATAAAGAAAAATGTTTAAAAAATAAAGTTGGGCTGAGGATACAGCTCAGTGGTAGAGTACCTGTCTAGCATGTGTAAGCTTGAAAGTTCAATCCCCATTACCTCAAAAAGTAATAATAACACAATGCTGAGGGACTCGGGCTCTTGTTCTAGTGTATTTATAACAGGAACAACATTCATCCCACATCAAGCACTGACGTGTTCATGATAGCTAACACAGCAGACCCAGCACATGGGCACTGCCCTATACGCCTTCATGAAGGACAGAATTTATTTTTCAAAGAGCTACATGAAATAGGCACTGTTCTTTCTGTATTTATGCAAGTGAGGAAACTGGGTGGGGGTTTGAATTATTTTACCATTGTCATAAGTAATAAATAAGAGGACCTGTGTCCTTTGAAGGGTGAACACCAACATGGGATTATTGGGAGCCACACTTACGGAGGATAAAGAGACATAGGTGGGATGGAGAAAGAGAGGCTTCAGATTGACAGGCAGGTGTGAAACCTATGGAAAGAGAGGAGGAAGGGAGGACTTGGGGAGCAATGTGCCAGATTACTGCCTAGATTTGAAGTTCCAACCAGGCTAATGAATGGGGGTGGGGGGGGCAGATGAACAGAAGAAGCACACATTCGGCATTGAAACGTGGAAGAGAAGAGGTTCCTGCCATGAGGGCCATAAGGCACCTGAAGCCGTATTTGGGGTTCTAGCCCCTGTAGGAGGCTCTTTGGAAGGAGATCTGAGTGGAACCAACACAGAACCCCATGTATCTGTCTCCCAGGCCACACTCTCAATCACTCCATTTTGCCTCTCTCCTTACCCTCATACTTTATGAGTGTGCAGAGAAAGATGCAACCCTGTCACCATGAAAGGTCAGGGTGATGAAAGGTGACACTTCATGGCATAGCTCTATTGGGGCTGTATTCTCACAGACTCCAGTGTACACAGTAAATTCTGGTCGTAAAGACCTTATTGCTGTCTTAAAAGCTAAATATATTTGTAAGTATTGCCCTGGGATACCTTCATCACATAAACTGTCATAAAGCTCCTCAGCCAAGATTTAAATAATTACTTAACACTTACAAAACACAAGGCATTATCTTAAGAACTATGGGAGACAGTGGGATGTAAAAGCCTTGGCCTTTCCATGCTCTGCCCAGTAGGGAAGATGCTGCTGATACAGAAGTGGCAGGCATAGGAGGATGAGAAAAAATGGTGACATGAGGCTGCTGGGAAGGTTAGTGAGAAAAAAGGGGGATGGACGGGAATGGGAACATTCATAAAGCAATGGGAAGCGAAATTTAAAAAGCAAAGATGCTGGCTCTTCGAATGCAAATCGGGTGGGTCTGGGAAGAACATAGTATTTATTGTTTCAGGAAGAAGGTATGAAACCCTACCTAGCAGTGGGAAGCCTAACGTTAAACAGGCAGCATCACAGTTCTTATAAGATATAAGAAATCTCCAGGCCTGATGACACACACCTTTAATCCCCGCATTCAGGAGGCAGAGGCAGAGGGTTCTCGGCATGTTCCATGCCAGCCTGATCCACATGTTGAGTTCCAGGCCAGCTGGGGCACCTAACGTTAAACGGGCAGCATCACAGTTCTTATAAGATACAAGAAATCTCCAGGCCTGATGACACACACCTTTAATCCCTGCATTCAGGAGGCAGAGGCAGGGGGATCTCTGCATGTTCCATGCCAGCCTGATCCACATGTTGAGTTCCAGGCCAGCTGGGGCTACATAGTGAGATTATGTCTCAATACAGCACCCACGTGATACTTTCTTGTCTATAACTCTGGTTCCAGGGGATCAAATACCCTTTTCTGGCCTTCATGTGCATTACAGACATGTGGTACACTTACATACATGCAGGCAAAACAGTCATACACATAAAAATAAATAAATAAATAAATAAACAAATAAATAAATTAAATTAAAAACCAACAGGAGCTAGAAGCTATTAATCTGTTTTTTATTAAAAGAAACCCATAAATTTACTATCTTTATTAATTCTTTTGTAATGAATTCTATAGATGAAGAGAAATGAAAAACAGAAACTTACCATCTCAAGCATCTGGAGTCTGGAAATCCAAGGTCAAGGTTTTGATCTTGCTCATCTAGTTCCAGAAGAACTAGGTACAATTCTTTGCCTCTCCTGGTTTCCTATAGGAAACTCTGCCAGTGACGCCTTGACATGTAGATGTATGGCTTGACGCTCTGCCTCATCATCCCGAGTTGCTTCTTTGTGTGTCTGTATCTTCATATGGTTGTGAAACTTCCAGGTCTGAGTCTTTATTAAAGACACCAGCTGTACCAGATTATGGGCCTATCTTTTTAAAAAATATTTTTATTTATTATTTTTTATTTCTTATGTGTATGAGTGTATTGCCTGCATGTGTGTAAGTACACTCATTTCATGCAATGCCCACAGAGGTCAGAAGAGGGTGTCAGATCCCCTGGAACTGGAGTTACAGACAGTTGTTACCTGGCATGTGGGTGTTGGGATTTGAACCTGGGTCCTTTGTAAGAGCAGCCAGTACTCTTAACTGCTGAGCCATCTCTCCAGCCCTTATGGGCCTATCTTAATCCAGTGATCTTATCCTAGCTAATTACAACTGTATGTCCCCATTTCTGAGACATCCCGCTCTGTGGTACTGAAGATTAGGATCTTAACATATCTATTTTGAGGGTTCCAATTTAACTTTTAACATTATCCTCTGAGCTAAACTTTCATTTTTCCTTGATGTCTCAGGAGTTTTAATTTTGTTTGAGCAGCAATTTGTTCCTCCAATTTCATAGGTACTAAGAACTCTTCAAAGGAAATAAAGCTTAAAAGCTTTATTGAGACCGCTGAAGAAAGTGTATTGGTTTTCTGTTACTATAACAAAACACATGAGATAATTCATTTAATAAAAGTATTGCTTTTTTTTTAGATTCAAGATTTGGGAGGCTTTGGCCCCATAGTTGTTTGGCTTTGGAGCCTGTAGGAAGGCAGAACATCACAGTAGGGATATGTGGTAGAGGAAACTGCTTAGCTCATAGCAACCATGAAGCAGAGAGAGAGAGAGAGAGAGAGAGAGAGAGAGAGAGAGAGAGAGAGAGGAGAGGAGAGAGGAGAGAGAGAGTGAAGAGAGAGAGGAGAGAAAGGAGAGAGAGAGAGAGAGAGAGAGAGAGAGAGAGTTCATCCTGGGATAATTGGATGGTCTGGGGAGCTCTTTCTTCCCAGTGAGAAAGGAAAAAAGGAGGAAGTTGCATAGGGCGGCAGCAGATAGAACAGAGACTAGGAAAATCCCTCTTTCCAACACTCAATGGATGTGGTGGCCAAGATGCCCTTCATTTGAGAATTTCATACAATATGTTTTGATCATATTCATCTTCCCACTCCTCCCCATAACTCTTCCAAGACCCACTTCCACCTCCCCATCCCACCCCAATTTTGTGGCCTCTTTTCTTGTATGTTTTTAATAACCCATTGAGTCCAATTCATGCTCAAAATGTCTGTAACGTCTACTCTAGATTCGGATTTGAGCTATACATGGAATGGGTTATGTTTGGTAATTGTAATTTCCAAAGCAGGCAATAGAAAAATATACTCCATCCAGAGGTGGAAGTATAATTCCCTAATGGACAGAATGTTCTAGAGGCATAGCTGAGTGATGCAGAGTCTGCTTTCTCTCTCTCTCTCTCTCTCTCTCTCTCTCTCTCTCTCTCTCTCTCTCCTTTTCCCCATCTCTCTCCCACTACAATCACCTTTGGAACACAGGTCACAAGCACAGTCTGTATATGGATATTTAAGCCAACAACCCAGCTAGCTTCCTACTAATGACCAGCATTAACCTGCAGACAGACCAGCCCCACAGACATCATGGATCAGAGGCACAACTCTACTGTCCACTATTTTCCAAACCATAGGGTTAGTATATGGTTGCTTTATGTCACTAAATTTTGAAATAACGTTTCTTTTAAGATTAAAAAAATGGTTGACTGGAGAGATGGCTCAATGGTTAAGAGCACTGGCTACTCTTGCAGAAGATCTGGGTTCAGTTCTCAGCATCCACATGGCAGCTAACAACTGTTCATAACTCCAGCTTCAGGGGATTCAATGCCCTCTTCTGACCTCCATGACATTGCACGACACAGGTGCATTTACACACATGCAGGCAGTGCACTCATACATATAATTTTTTTTAAGATTTAAAAAATTTATATAAATGAGTGTTTTGCCTGCATGCATGTTAGTGTACCACGTGAATACAGTTCATAAGGAGGCCAGAAGAGGGAGCTGGATTCCCTAGAACTGGAGTTACAGCCAATTGTCAACCACCATGTGGGTGCTGGGAACTGAACCCTGGTCCTCTGGAACAGCAGGAAGTGCTCTTAACTGCTGAGCCATCTCTCCAGCCCCTGGAATAACTCTGTTCAAAGCTATGGTAACTGGAATATCACATATCCTGAGAAATATCAGGATGTGAAGCCCAGATCTTCGGGGTGCTGCTTGTTCCTGTTGCTAGAACTTTTTCCTGTTCACTAATATAAACTAAATGCAAAGAAGAAAAAACAACATGTATTAGTCACTTTTCTGTTGCTGCGATAGAAACACTGACCAAAGTAATTTGTAGAAGGAAGAGTTTATTTGAGCTTACAGTTCCAGGGGATTACAGTTTGTCATGGCAGGAAGGCATGGTGGCTGAAGGTGGCTGGAGCAGGAGCAGCAGAAGCTAAGCTCTCACATCATCACGCAGGCACAGGAAGCAAAAGAGCAACTGGAGATGCAGCAACTCTTAAGAACTCTGTAAGCCCACCCCCAGTGACACGCTTCCTCCAAGATAGCCACACCTTCTAAATCCTCCCAAAACAGCACCACCATCTGGGGACAAAATGTCCAAATACTTGGAGCCTTTGGGGGACAATTTTCATTCAAACCATCACACAACACTTACAGACTATTAAGGTCTAAGAAGCTTCAGGCTGTCAACACTTAAGCATTTAACAGAAACGTGTCTCTCATTTCAGGTTCCCATAACCCTGGATGGTTCTCTTTTAAAATTGTTTATTCATTTTTATTTACTTATTTGTTTGTTTATTGTGTGTGTGCATAATGCGTGTATGTGGACATATGTGCCACGGTATAAGTGGGGAGATCAGTGAATGGTTATGTGGAATTGGTTTTCTTCTTTACATGGGTTCTAGGGATAGCATTTTGGTTGCCAGGTGTCCTAGTTTCCTTCATTGTTGCGGTAATAAAATACCCTGACAAAAGCAACCTCAGGAAGAAAGGGTGTATTTGATTCCTAATTCCAGGTTACAGGCCATCATTGTGGGGAGGATGGAAGGAGCTTGAAGCAACTGGTCACATCACAACCACAGTCAAGATCAGAAAGCAGTGAACTATGCATGCATGCTACTGCTTATGGCAGTGCCCCATTAAAGAAAGACCAACTCCTGGAGTCGTTTAAACCAAGAGTGAGCCAACTCTGTTCTGAAGTGCAGTGTTCTGATTTCTCTCAGAACTGTCTCTCTTGAACAAAGGGCTTACTCTATTTATTGAACAGCAAATCAAGCATGGCATGGAAAAGGAACAAGGAACTCTGTCTTAATGAATCTTTAACCAGAGATTTTATCAAGAAAGACTTTTCCTTTTCTGACCCTACTGACCCAGAACAGCACACAACACCACAGACAGATGTTATCAACTTAAGCCCACATGTTGTTTGCAACACTGATTGTGAATAATTCCTTGCTTCCAAAGTCACTGCTTCTAGCAATAATATTATCACAACATACACAGACACACACTCACACAGAGAGAGAGAGAGAGAGACAAACAGAGACAGAGACAGAGAGACAGAAACAGAGAGAGACACAGAGAGAGAGACAGATACACACAGAGACATGCAAACATACACACATAAATACAGAGAGAGAGAGAGAGAGAGAGAGAGACAAACAGAGACAGAGACAGAGAGACAGAAACAGAGAGAGACACAGAGAGAGAGACAGATACACACAGTGACATGCAAACATACACACATAAATACAGAGAGAGAGTGTGTGTGAAAGAGAGAGATACACACAGTATTGCATGGAAGGTTCATGAGGGGGAAATAGGGAACACAGTTTAAGATTAAAGCTATGTGTTTAGCTTGCAAAAGTTGATTACATAGGAAGCCTAAGGCCTGATAAGATTGTTTGCATTGTTTTCCTAAAGGCTTGCTAAATTTGGATAAGCTGATTACACAGTAGGAAGGTAATTGGAATATATAGAGTTAAATGATTTCAAAACATATGATTAACTTGGTTCCAGATTAGATAAGATTCCTATTTGTAGCAGAAGGCATTCCCAGAAAAAAATCATTTCTACAAGAAGTCAGCTCCCTTTTTCTTTTTCATTCAGTCCAGGGCCCAGCCCATGAAATGTGCCACCCAAATTTAGAGTAGGTCTTCCTACCTCAATTAACCCAATTAAGAAAAGTTCTGACAGTCATGCCCACAGACCAATGTAATATAGACGGTTCCTCATTGAGACTTCCTTCCCAGGTAATTCAAGAGTGCATCCAATTGACAGTTATAACTAATCATCATATCAAACTTTTGTGGCAAACACCTTTACCTGCTAAGCCATCTCTCTGGCCCCTGGCTGATTTTCTAATCCATAGTGGACAATGCAAACACTTAGTGCCCTTGAAATTAGTAATTAATGTCAGTTTCCTCTCCGGTAATCATTTGCAGAATACTGATGAATTTCTCTGAAAGAAAGGCTTTGTGAGATTTTTAATTTGAGGACATTTTATACTTTGGGGTCTCAACATGCTCTGTATCATCTCTGAGACGGACCTTTCTGCCTCCTCCCCCTATGCCTTTCCCTCCTGATTCCCTTCGTTCCTTTCTTCATTCCACTCTTTTTATTTATTACCTTCACTTATTTTTTTGTGGTTTTTAGCTATGTATTAATTTAGATTTTTTAAAAACTAGAAGATAAGGAATTGACTCTTTTAAAGTAAAGTTGGTGTTAATATGTTATCTAGTGTTATGCTAATTTATATGAGTCTCAGAATTTGCCCTCCTATCTTGGTAAGACTGAACTTTCAACCGAAACAGCATGTGTGTCTTGCATTTAAAGTGTATAAACGAATCACAATGAAAGGCAATGCTGCATTGGCATCAACAGCTTACTTTAAATCAATGAACAATGAACTTGACACCTTCAGGTTATTGATCAAGAGCCACAGAATGTTAGCTCTTCAAAAGTGTTCAAAAACTCAGAGGCCTCTAATTACCCACATAAGTTTGCTTGCCATCAGCGTGAAGTCACTTGCTCAGACTGCGAAATTTAAAGCTGATTTTCAATACTTTATTTACTTCTATCCAGTGGGAATCAAATCTTAAGTTAGAAAATGGAGGTTTAGAATATCTGATTGAGAGCATAGACAGTCTGGTGGCGATGGAAGGTTGGAAAATTATCAGAAGTGGGAATGGAAATTACAATGGAACCACTTTTCCGTTTACGTGTTTATGATTTCTGTAGTAATGTCTAGCCTCCAATCCATTTTAACTTCCAAGTTATGCTTAAGGAAAGTGCCAGGTTTAATATCTACTGCACCCAAATTGCAGTGGACTCAATTTTTGCTATCACCTTTAGACCTCTTACAATACATTTCCTTTTACATGGTGTCCTGATGGTCCTGGGATCTTCCCAGGTCCAAGTTTACTCTTATTAGTGTGATAGGATCATGATTTTAAAAGTACATATTAAGAAAAATAAAAATAAATAAAAGTACATATTAATTTGTCAAAAACTTAATAATTATTCTAAAGATTCATTTCACCTATCTTGCATTTTACTGATTATTTGTGTGTGCACCTTTTCTTTCTTCAAGACTGAGGTCAGGCTTTCCCTGACCTAAGCTACTCCCTGTTGTAAAACAGTGGCTTTTCCGGTTGTGCCTTGCCCCCAGAGTTTCCATTTTATAAGCAGCTTTTTAATCCAATTTTAGGATAGAAGATGACTCTGCATCTGGGGGACATGTGAATGGCACCATTTGTCCAATACCACCCTCCACATGACATAAGTGACTTAGTGCTGGGAGTAGAGAGTCACCCTATAACTATCAGAGTGAATTGGGGCTAAGGAGCACCTGGCCGGGGAAAGGGTATAATCCCCTCACTTGAATCCCGTAAAAAGATGGACACCTAGCACTGCAATGACAAAGGCTCTACTGACCTGTCTTCTCACAACTCAGTATGTATGTCAAGGAATCACCAGGCAGAGAACTCCTGACTGTCTCAAGGGCTTCAGCTCAGCCTGGTCCTTGCTGTTGATACATCTGCCTGTCCATTCATCCCTTTATCTAGACCCAGACCTGCCCTTTTTATTCTATAGTTCCACTCATCCCTGTAACCTAGGAGGAGCCCCAACCCTGGCAACTTCTCCAACCTCAGCATCACGCTGCACAGAGATTCTATTTGAATGTCTTCCAGCTTGGCCTTCCAGGTATCTTTGAAACTCCTTGACATTTTAGAACTCTCTAGCCATGCTGTAGCCTACATATATGTATATAGAGAGATAGATTAACTGAGTGGTGAGTTACTATTAATAACTTAGATTGGAGTCAAAGAACCTGTGTTTGCCTGGGCCAGGGGTACCAAGGAAAGCACGAGTATCTGACAGTTCGCTATCAGTGAAACCACTGCACCATGTGAATTTATTGTTAATGAATTCTGACATTGTGCAGAGACACAAACAAACCTGTTTGTCTCTATTTCCAGCATAGCATATCCACACCCCTCAGCTGAATGGGATTATAGTTAATCATTCTCTGAACTTAGAGCCATTCGACTTGAGAAAAATAAACTTACATTTAAGTATTTCCCAAGGCAGAAGGAAGTCTGGGACAAAAGGAATGTGCCTCTTCCTTTGAGCTGGATTCAACTTTGGAAAACTTCTGCAAGGTTTACAGTCTCCTCTACTTAAGAGCAGCTGCGGATGGTACGCAGGAGAAGCTGAATTACAAGTGTCAAAGGTCTTTATGTTGTGACACTCTTGTTTTGAAATTATACAAGACAATTTGAAGCATTTTTATTCAGAATTCACACACACACACACACACACACACACATATTACTGACTCCAAAAGATTTATCTTAAGGTGTCAAGCTTGAATTTTTCCTATATTCTGAGTCCCCACTTTCATCTGGGAAGTATAACTGACTCTTTGACTAAGGGTTGGTCCCACTTCCATAATCACACACTGCCCTGCCTCAGCAGGCTGGCAGACCTCCTAGATGGTGCTCAGCTTAAGACAGAACAGAACATACAAACCAACCAAAACCCTCCATTGACCCCATAGAATATTCTAGCACACTTCTGATCAGAATTGTTTGTGGTCTGTGTTCAGTTCCTCACCCACTGTGACAGGGCTTCCATTCCCAGCAACCTTTTTAAGATATTCCCATCTATATCCAAGAACTTCCATGTTGTCAAATCTAGTTACAGCCATATGTCACAACATGGGGGACATGTCATTAGAGAACTTTATCATGTAAACAACTTTGTTGTTAAGCATGCTTACACAATCTTAGCTGCTTTAGGTCAATTGCTTTGTGTGACCTTAAGCTGCAATTCAGAGTCACAATAGGTACAAGTTGCTTGAGGCTGCTGCAGTGTCACAGTGTCACGTGACACACGGTTTTGGTGTCAACTGTTTTTGTAAGTGGAAATACACTCTAAAAGAAGGATTAGAAAGTGCAATGCAAGAGCTAGGGAGATGGCTCAGTCAGGAAAATGCTTGCTGAGCAAGTGTAAGGACCAGTTTCCAGCACCCACGTAAAGCTAGGCATTGAGGTATGTATCTCTACATCTGCCCTGGGGGGAGGCCAGAGATGGGGGATCCCAGGGGCTGGCTACCAGCCTAGCTGAATCCAATGAGCTCCCAATTCAGTGAGAGACCCTGTCTCAAAAAATATTGTGGAGAGAGATCAAGGAAGACACCTGCTGTTGACTTCTGGCCTCTACATACATGTACATGCATGTGTACATACACATGCACAGCCCCCAACACATAGAGCACATAGTAAAAACAAATCTACAACATAGTCTTTTATTATCATTACCAAGTACTGTGTATTGCATATGAGTATATGGGCTATGCTCATACAGATGGCAGCTCAGTGGATTTCTTTACATCTGTGTCACCATAATCACATGAGGAATACATGATGCATGATGTCATGATAGCTATAACATCACTAGGTGGTTGGCATCTTTCATCCCCATATAATCTTGCAGGACCACCCTTGCAGGTAGTCTTTCACTGACCAAAGTATGCACATGGCAGGCATAACTGTGTCCTCTCAAATCTTCCCCTGGGGCATCTCTCAGTACCTTTTAAACAGCCTTCACTGAAACCTCTTCTTTCAGTCTTTATTTTCTGTTTGGCAGTTCTTTGTGTCTTTCTTACTAGGGTCTGGTCTTCAGCTTAACTTTTAATTTGTTGGACAACACCCAGGATAGAATTCTAGGTCACCTTCTCTATATACATTGTCACCCTATGGAAGAAATCATGTCCTTAGTTTACAGAGGTCATTGGTCTACAAGTGACTCCTTGATTTTACGTTTCCTCCCTAAACTCTTTTCTGAGTTTAGTCTTGGAGAGTCAACTGTGTATTCATTTATCTATTTATTTATTTTTATTTTATGTGTGTAAATGTTTTCCCTGCATGTATGTACATACATTTGTAATGCCTGTGGAGGCTAGAACAGGGCATCAGATCCCTTGGAACTGGAGTTGGGGTAGTTGTTAGCCACCACTGGGTGCTGCGAAAGAAACGTGGGTCCTCTGCAAGAACAGCCAGTGCTCTTAACCACTAAGCCTTCATCCAGCCCTTCAGCTATATATTCTTCCCAACATCTCCATATGGCCACCTAAACAATATCTCAGATATAAATCAATTTTCTCTTTCTGCCAACTTGTTCTTCTCCAATTGTCCTAATCTGAGAGAGTGGCATGGAATATGTGCCCAGGAACTTGGGTCTTGATTTCTAGTTTCTTATTTATCAGTGAGTCTGGTGGCTCTACTGTCAAAACGTAGTTCAAACCTGTCTGCCTCATCTCCACTGTGATTATGTTCATTTAGAACCAGTGCCATCTCTTCACCTAGGACAGCAACGGCCTCCACACGCCTCCCTGCTCCATTTCCCCCTCAGTGCATTCCCGCTCAGCCGGCAGAGAGATGTGGCAGCCGTACAATCAGATTGTGGCTTGCCCAGGCCTAAGACCATCCAGATGTTTCCTTCTCATAAGCTTCCCCCAACTTATCAGACTTTGTTGAGTCGATCCTTATTGATCCCCATCTTGCCTTGTCCCCTTTTCTCTCTCATGTCCTTTATCCCAGCCATTCGGACTGTCTTTCTTCTTCTCCAATATGCAGTGGTGTTTTGCACCTCCAGATCCTTGCATGCGATTTCCCTTGTCATTTTGCCTTGCTGGGCGCCTTCTCATTTGGAAGGTTTTTGTTTCGTGTTATTGTTGGTCCCTTAGAGCAACCGTTCTAGGTAACTCTTCAAAAAGGGCTCTCCTCTCACCTCCAGTCCCCAGCTCACTCCATCAGAGGCCCTAGGCTGCAGCTAGAGGCTTGTTTGCCTTCTCATTTGTGGCTGGTTATTCCCCACAAGACAACAGATTCAGAGGACAGAGAATTGCTTGGTTGTGTAAACAGCTAGTGTCTTTGTTATCTCTCCAAAACAGTTCCTGTCTACAATAGACAGTCAGTAAATACTTGTTGAATGACTTGGTCACTTTAAAGTTTTTAAGTCATTTGTTTTTTCTTGATTTCCTGACACTACTGCTTGGTGAAGTTTATGACCATTACAAGGAAGATTGGGTTTCATTTCCAACTAAAAAATTTGTTCAAAGAAGACAGAATTTTAAGATATTGGAAAGAGGTATTTGCTTTTAATTCTTAGTTTTTAAGAAGTTTATCCCTTAAAGAAGGGAACAATTGAGGACTAAGTTATTAGGACAACACTTGGATTTTCCCTAGTATGCCTCTCCAAATCTTCTCTATTTTTCTATTTTTGAATTTTGTTGTATCTGAATTTAGGATGTAATCATAACCGTGGATGTTATTGTTTGGGTATAATTTTCAATTGTTGAACTTCTATAAATGCTACAAAGTTAACATTTTTGTTTGTTTCAAATACATTGGTTCCAAGACTATGTCATCCTAACACCTCTTATTCTCAAGAATTACAAAATAAAGATGTTGATATGGAATTCATTGCTACAATGTCTTGGGATATGAAATTATATCTATAAAACACTGATGTAATGCTATGAGCTCAGAATCTAAATGAATACTAAATCATTTTGTGGCACACTATATGATTAAAATATTTTGATATTATTCAAAAGAAAAAAATAACACAAAGCTGCAACTAGCAGGTGTGTGGCTTTAAACATCCCACTCAACAGTCAGAAATTCTAATTTGAGATCATGTCTGCAAAAGTTGAAAGTCAGGTTAAGACATCATAGTTTCCAGTCTAGAAAATGGAAAAGAAGTGTTCCTACAATATATTAAAAAAGATCAGTTATGTGGGTCGTGTGGCTGGGCATATAAGCCCAGCACTGGAGGAGCTGAAACAGGATTGACAAGAGTTCAAAAAACCTCCTGGGCTACACAGTGAGTTCCAGACTAGCCTGGGCACTACCGCGAGACCCTGTCTCACACACAGAATCTTAAACATAGAACGTTACTCATCAAAATAAATGATTCAAATATAAAATTTCTTTTATTGGAGAAAGAGGTAAAGGAAAAACATGGCCTGAGAAAGGCAGTTGGCTTAAGACGTGCCATGCCTGAGTTAGTGTAAATGCTTCTGATTTCTTGAGCTACAGAATCAAGAAAACAACAGGCAAGTGTTGATTAAACATTTACCTTGAGTCTTCATTCTTTGAACATGTTTCAATCATAAAAAGCATGGATGCTTCTTAAGTGCAATCTTACCTCAGCAAGTGGCCACAGGAGCATGTGGAGGGAAGAGGGGACCACTTCTCAGAAGGAGCAGGACTTTAGTTAAATCTCCCTGAGTCATGAGGGGTTTGATATATATATATATATATAGAGAGAGAGAGAGAGAGAGGGAGAGAGAGAGAGAGATAGAGGAGAGAGAGAGTGGCACAAGAGCAAAAAGTTAGAAAATGTAATCTTCGCCACCTCCAGGATAAAGGGGCTTAGAAGATCACTGACTGAAACAGCATTTGATGGGGTTGGGAAAGTGGAGTGGAGCGAGATGAAGCTGTGGTGGGTGTCACGCTGAAGGTTGCAGTGTGGGCAGCCAATGGAAGCCACTGGAAACTTTAAGCAATGGTAGAATGAAATGGAGGTTATTTTAGGGACTAAATACTTGTTGATACCAATCTTACTGCAAGGAGGCAAGTTCAGATGTTGTAATTAGGGTTACAAATACCCACAAAGACCACTGTGTTGGAGGCTTGATCCCTAGCCTGTGGTGCCAGGAGGAGGTGGGGGAACCTTTTGGAGGCAGTACTTGGTGTGAGGTGGTTAGGTCATTGAAAGGAATGTTGTGATCCCCAACCTCTTCCTGTCTCTTTCTTTTCTGTATTTCATGAGGTAAAGGATTGTGTTCACCACATACTCCCTTCCAGGATGCTCTACCTCACTCGAGGCCCCAAAGCAATGGAGGCAGTCAATTATTGGCTGTAGCTGTGAACTTGAAAATCAAACTTTCCTCCTGAAAGTTCTTTATCTCATCGGAGATAAAGAACTGCTGTGTTTTGTCTTGGTAATGGAAAGTACACTAATACATTTCCATTGCACGATGATGATAATTTCTGCAACAATGTTATGAAATGTAGTCCATTAAATATCTGCACTCTGGTGGTGGTAATGTCAATAGAGATAAAAAGAGGCAATTCCAAGAGGCAGAAGGAAGGGATCAGAAACAGAAATTCATCAAATTCTATAATATATACATATTTCACATATGTAATGTTATTTAATTTTCATAACATCCATTCCAAAAGGTATTATTATTATTTTAATTTAGACATGTTTGTGTTCCAACAACTTATTAGGTAAACTGCTTAAGCTCAGGGAACAGAGGCAGGGAGACTGAATGGGTCATGAATTAAAATGAATCAAAGTGTTTTTTATCTACTTGTTTTATAAAACTATGTTTGTATTTTTGTTTTGTTTTTTTTTTTTTCCCCTAGGCCTGGCAGCGAACATTTTTGTGCTTCTATATGAAAGACAAGGACTGAGCAGGTAACACCAAAAGGAAAAAATGGAGGTCAGTTTAGTTTTAGTTTTTCATTCTTAAAAGTATATGATGTTGCCCGGGGTGGTGGTCCATGCCTTTAACCCCAGCACTTGGGAGGCAGAAACAGGCGGATCTTCGTGAGTTTGAGGCCAGCCTGGTATACATAGCGAGTTCCAGGACAGCTGGGGCTACAGGGACACCCTGTCCCAAAAAGAAAAAAAAAAAAAAGTATTTGATGTTAGGTAAATGAAAGAGGAACTCTTGGTCATAAACAAGAATCCATAGATGATGGGTCAGCAGTTACCAGATTGCCAAGGCAAGTACCATTAACTTTGGGTGGTTGTGCCCCAGGGCCTGAGAGTGCTGCAAACCAGAAGTCTGTCTGCGGAGCAGAGGTGGCCAGCTCTGAGTGCCCGAGGAAAGGGAAGGGGAAGTCCTCCCGTGGAGCTGGAGGGACCCACCTGGGCAATTTAGAAGCACTTGCCACACGGGAGCTAGAGAGCAAAGATGCACCAGGATTGGAAAATACAGCTCACATTTTAGATTCAGAGTTTTTAAACTCAGAAACTTTCTGAAGAAAAACAGAAGCTTGAGTCCCGTTTCATTACCCACCCGGGCCTCGGAGCCATGAACTTTCCCCCACTGCGGAAACTTCTCTGGAAAATTCATTTCATGCCTGACTACTCCAGTAAAACACTTGACTGAACTGTTACAAAACCGGAGACTTGGCGGAGTGGATGTGGGAAATCATTTGATACCCAGAGCCAGTTAGCGTCATCAAGCCCGGTGCCTCTGGCCGCCACTTTACCTGCAATCCTGGAGCGTGACCTTTTCCCAGCAGAGGGGACTTTCTGATTATTCCTCTGCCAGGTGACTGGGAAGCAGGTACAGCAGATGTCACAGTCTCTGACACTGAAAATGTTTCAGGCTGTGAGGTCAGGACTCTGCAGTCACTGACAGGTGGGGGAAGGAGTGCTGACCAGGCCTGCTTGATAACTACCAAATCTCTTTGAAAATCTCCATTTGGTTTCTTTTCCTTTTAAGGCCAGGCCCCCATTGGTTACTGTACTGCTGCTAAGGATAGCCAACCTATGTGATAAGACACTCCTGTCTCCTCCGCGGCAGCATCCCCCCAAGAATGTGTTCATAGATCTGAAAGCAATTATCCATTCCACCACACTTGTTCAGAGCCAACTTCTTTTCTTGTGTTCTCTTGCACTCAGAGAATGTCTAATGTCTTCTTCCACCAACAGAAAGTTTATCTTTTCAACAGAAGTTTATTAAGAATTGTGCTAAATCTTGAAATATACAACCAAACATGACATCAACTCTGCCCCAACCAGATTTAGGGAATAGGAATGTTAATCTTCATCATCAGTTTGGTTGGACTGAGATCATCAGAGAGATCTAACTGAAGAGACAGGACCCACCTGGAATGTGTGTGGCACTATACCATAGTGAGCTGAGCACCAGTAGCCTCCTGACTGTGGATACCCTGTGACCAGCCGCCTCACACACCTGCTGCCATGCCTTCCTCCCATGATAGATTGTACCCTCAAATGGTGAACCAAAATAAACCTTTTCATGCCCAAGATGTTTTCTGCAAGTATTTTGTGCAATACTAGAAAAGTATCTAACACATGGAAAGGTCAAGGAAAAGACACAAAAAGAATAAGCTGAACCTTCACAGATGAATTCAGTGGTGAGATGGACAGGACAAAGAGGTGTGGTGGAGTCGGCAGGGAAAAGCTCTGTCTGAACCACCTAGAATATTCAAATGTCATACCGAGACAGCTTAGTGGTTAAGGGCACTGACTGCTGTTAGAGAGGACTCGGGTTCGATTCTCAGCACCCACATGCCTGCTGTGAACCGTCCTTAACTCCAGTTCCAGGGGAATCCGAAGCCCATTTCTGACCTCCGTGACATTGCACAACACGGGTGCACTCACATACATGCAGGTAATACACTCATCCACATAAAATAAAAAAATAATAAAATATTTAAAAAATAATAGGGTGCACTTACCTACATGCAGTCAATACACGCATATACATTCGCCCTCTTCTTCTGGGCATTTCATAAGATGGGTGCACTTACCTACATGCAGTCAATACACGCATATGCATAAAATAAAAAATATTTTTAAAAAGTAGGTGAGCAAAGTGACTGATATGGTAACTAGCTTGGTTTAATCACACATGAAAACATCTCAATGTGCCCATACACAGGTATAAACCTAATTTTTCAACTAGAAATAATTTTAATATTTTTTTAAAAGACTACCTGGGATGAACTTTGTAAATTCCCTTCCATGAATCTACAAATTCTATACCTGTACGATATGTTTTTGTAACTTTGCTTTTGTTTCTTTTTTAGTTTTTTTGAGACAGAGTCTTACTCTGTGAGCCATGGTGGCTTAGAACATGTGATCCTCCTGACTCAGTCTCCCCAAGTCAGGAGTCTAGGCAGGCCCCACACCCAGATATATCTATAAATATTCTTAAGACTTCTTCCTATCTCAGAAAAGCCATCTCCTTTTTTTTTCTTAAGGATAATACTTCATATGGCTCTTAAAAATAAACTTTCTCAGGGGCTGGAGAGATGGTTCAGTGGTTGAGAGGACTGGCTATTGTTGCAGAGGACCTGGGTTTGATTTCTAGAACCTACCTGGTGGCTAAACTCAGGTTCCAGAGGACCCAACACCCTTTTCTGATTTCTGTGGGCATTGCATGACACAGATGCACCTACCTACATGTAGGCAATATACCTCATACACATAAAATAAAAATAATAAAGAAATAAATTTCTCTTCCAAGGTTCAAAGATAAGAGAATGATTATAAGAAAAAATACCTTGTACTACCCAACCAACTTATCTTTTAAATTTTTATTTATTTTTGTTTGTATGTGTGAGTGTTTTGCTTGCGTGTAAATGCACCATGTATGTGCAATGCCCAAGGAGGCCAGAAGGATGCGTCAGAGCCCCTGGAACTGGAGTTACAGATGGGTATTAACTGCCATGTGGGTGCTGGGAACCAAATCTCTGTAAGAGCAGCTGTGTCATCTCTCCAGCCTCCCAACTAACTTCTTAACAGTTCTAACAGCATTAATTTTTCTCTATATTAATATGCTTTCTTTTCTTATTTTTTAAACAGTTATAGCCATAGTCACCATGTTCCGTATCCAACCTCTGTCGTCCTTGGGATTTGACTCCTTTCAGTTGTGTCTTGACCATCTTTCTTATTCCTATCCCTGCTCCTTTACATCTTATTCATCCTAAGAGACATGAAGCCAAGTCACTCTATGCTGGACAGCTTTAGTTGTCAACTTGACACACCTGGGTAGAGGGAGTCTCAACTGAGGAATTTCCTCGACTGGACTGTGGCCATGTCAGCAGTCATTTTCCTGATTGTTGAATGATGTGGAAGGGCCCAGCCTACTATGGGCAGTGCCACCCCTGGGCAGGTGGTCCTGTATTGTATAAGAAAGCAGGTTGAGCAGGAGCCAGGGGAGCAAGCCAGTAAGCAGCGTTCCTCCAAGGCCTGTGCTTCAGCTCCTGCCTCCAGGTTCCCGCCTTGAGTTCCTACTTTGGGCTCCCTCAGTGATGAACTGTGACCCAGGAGATGTAAGCCAAATAAACCCTTTCCTCCCCAAGTTGGTATTAGTCAGAGTATTTTGTAAGAGCAATCGAAGGCAGACTAGAACACACTCCTTCTGCCTTTGGTCAGTCTTACGACTTCTCCAATGACTCATGGAGGAGGCCAACCTAGCTTCCCTCTCCATCCCCTCCCACTTTCTGCAGCTTTTGTCCTTTAAATCCCTTAGCTAGTTCTGAAATCATTTCCCTCCATTTCTCTAGCAATTCTTTCTGCATCTACCTCTTTCTTAAGTTTCTCTTTCTCTGTCTATCCTCGAAGGGTGTCAGCCAGGGCCAACTTCTCCTCGCTCACTGGAACTGCCCTGGGCTCTCTCTCTTGTCTTTGCTTGCTTCATTCCAAACTTTATTGCTCAGTCTCATGTTTATCCTGGACCCCTCCAACTCAGCACCTACCAACCAGATGCATTACCTCAACCTCAGCTTTGATTGTTCTGGAAAAATGAACACCATCTTCACACTGTCTCCATTTCCTCCATCTCTGGTGCCGTAACTTCATCCTGAAAAAACGAGTCCCAAATCTTCCATTTTCACATCGGTTTAAACAGTCAGATGTTGACTTTCTCTGTCTCTGTCTCATTGTCTCTCTCTTTCTCTCTCTCTCTTTCTCCTTTTCTTCCTCTTTCTTTCTTTTTTTTTTTCCTGAGATAGGATTTTGCTGTGCAGTCTAGGCTGACCTCGATCTCATGATCCTTCTACTTCACTTTCCTCAGTGCTGGGACCACAGGTTTGTGTCATCGCACCTACCTAGTTTATGTGGTACATTAAACAACCTATTGATGAGGGTCCGGCTCTCTGTTTCTTCTTACCACACTTCTTCTTCCATGCTGTTTCATAAACTCTATTTATAGAATGCAGATAATTGTTTAAAACATCGCTTCCTTGTTTACAAAATGGTTCAATTTTCCACTGCCTGCACCAAAGCACACTTTTTACATAGCACTTGAGCATTGTGTAATTGGCCCCCAGTCTGCTTTTCCCGCCTCATTTCTTTTGGACACTGCTCTGTTTACCCTCAGAGGCGGCCACATGCAGTTCCTGGAGGCTGCCTTACTACTTTGAATACACCATGAAAGTGTACAGCTCCTAGGCCGCTATGCTCTCGACTTCTGAACCTTTTGTGAAATCCTACCCATGCACCCAGGCCCAGCTCAAATCTTATTGAGGCTGCAGATCTTGCTTTATTCTGCCTCTAAAGAAATCTTTCTCTCCTGTATATCCTCAGAGCTGAGTGGTTCCTAAGCCTGGCTGTGCCCCATAATTGGCTGAGAATTTTTGAGAGGATATTGATGCCCATGCTGTCACTGACATTCCTTACATCAGAGCATGTGAACATAAGTAAGCTCTACGGGTTAACAATTTTTTTTCCATTTTTTTGTTATATGAAAATGCATGAAACATCAAATTTAATATCTTTATCATTTTCAATGCACCATTCAGTGGTTTGGCATACACATACAACACTGCCTCCATCTCTCTCCTTCTTGTGAAATTAAACTTTATTCTCAATAAACAACATTCCTCTTCCCTCCTCATACCTGGCAACTGACATTTGACTTCCTTCCTCTATGATTCTCTACTTTACCTCATCAAGTGGAATTATACAATACTTGCCTTTAGAAGACTGGTTTATTTCCCATAATGCCTTCAAGCTGGAGCAAGCACCTAAAGTTCCTTCTTTTTTAAAGCTGAGTAATATTCCTTTGTGTTTATGGGTTTTTTTTTGTTTGGTCATTCATTTGTCAATGCATACAAATTACTCCCACATTTTAGCTCTTCTGAATAATGATGCTGTGGACACTAATGTACAAATATCTCTTCTCTAGCATCTCACATCTTATCAAGACATACTATTACATGTATATGTAAACATGCACATGTTGTATAATAATCAAACCAGGGAAGGCTCTGCTTTTAATTCTGGGTATAATAAACCCATGAGTGGAATTCCTGGATCACATGGTCATTGCATGTTTAATTTCATTGAAGTTTTTTTTTAATTTTTTATTTTATTATTTTTTAATTTTTTTAAATTTAATAACCACATGATTAGAAGAGACATTTCATTACAGCTTTAACATATTCAGTA
>NW_008336933.1:2586567-2588661 GCF_000622305.1 Nannospalax galili
CATTAAATTGCCCGAGTTTTTACCTTTTAAAGAAGAGCTCCATTTCATTTTAAGATATGCTGTTTCCTACCTTTTTAATGCTACTAACACATGTTTGCATGTGTGTCTTTAATCTCTATGTATCTGATTGTTACTAGTCACAGTCGGTTACACTCGGATCCTTGGCACCTGAGTATGGATATAAAGTCATCAGGTAGATTTCACTGGTAATGTTTATCACCTCTACTATTTAACATGATGTAATTAAAAAAAATTTTTTTAATAGCTACATGATTAGAACAAGCATTTCATTAAAGCTTTAACATATTCAGTAACGCACTCCAGAGCAAGAGTACGTCTCTTTCACAAGCAGCTTTAAGTTTCTAGGTTCACAGTTGAATTAATACAGTTATACAATATTGAACTCAGTATAAGCCCTGTAAGACATAAAATTGAATGAGGTTTTAACCTCTAAAAAAGATCTCCATTTCATTTTAGAATATATTGTTCCTTGCAGAAAGACTCATTGATTTTGCTACTAACACTAGGATGTTGGCACATACATCTCTAATCTGTATGTATCTGATTATTACTAGGCATAATCAGTTGCACTCAGATCCTTGGCATCTGTGTATGTCTATAAACTCATTGGGTAGATTTCAGTGGTACTGCTTATCACCTCTACCAATTAACATGACATAAATTTCCATCCTTCCTCCTTAAATGTAATACATTTTTTAAATTTTGTTGATTTTTTTTGTGTGTGATTGTATATCACACAGAGCATCCCAAATCATCTTATTCAAATATAGACCCACTTCCCAGATGGGACCCACCCATAGCCTCCCTCCCCCACTAGAGTTCTTATACTCTGATATCCCTGCTACTGTCTGCTGGGTTGTCAGCACCCCCAGCCATTCCCCACTACTTGTCCATCTGGTGAATCTAGTCAATCTGTCTAAAGGTCTTTGTTTTAGGAAGGTCAGCTGTTCCTCATCTAGCAGCAATCAGTTGTCAATATTCCTTTAGATAAGATTGGGGTTATATGAACTGCTGTTCATTTTCCAAGTTCTATGCTGGGTTACTATCTGGGAAGCCCTTGGGCCACCCTGGCCAACAACTGAAAAGAAGGTATCTCCTATCTGGCATTGTTGCTTGTTATATAGCCTTTAGCTATACATATAGACTCTTAAAAAATTATATTGGCCCTTTTAATCTTTGATTATACTTTCCTTTTGGGTGTTGAAGGCCAAACAGTTGGTCCACTAAACCAATTTATTTTTACTTTTAAGGTCATTTGAGGATCTGTTCCTCAGGAGTCAAATGGGCTTGGGAGGAGCCCCTGGCTCCTTTTACCAGTTCTGCCTATGTCAAACGTTCTGCTCTACCATGGTTGGCTTCACTTGGAAGCACGGAGGAAATGATTCCTCTGTGTTGACCCTCAAAACCAGGTAAAGGTACAACCATAAAAGAAAACTATAGACCCATATCCTTACTGAACATAGATGCAAAAATTCTCAACAAGATACTTGCAAACCGCATACCGACACACATCCAAAAGACCATCCACCATGATCAATTCAGCTTTATCCCAGAGATGCTGGGATGGTTCAATATACGTAAGTCAATAAATGTCATAAATCACATAAATGGGCTCAACGACAAGAACCACATGGTCATTTCAATAAAGGTTAGTTCCACCAGTCTGGTATTTTTAATTACTGTGTGTCATGTAGATAAACCTTGGGCAAAGAACAATTGTTCTCAGATAAACCTTACCTAGACATATATTTCTTGATCTGCTATGTATAATTTGTCAGTAGGTTGTTGGAATAATATGGTTCCCTCTGGGTTTTAAAACTAGCTAGGCATTGTTTATATCTCACATTATGTAACCCCTCCATCATGGTTTCCCCAATGAAGGTGCCTTCATTTCCCCCCCTTTCTCCCTTACTAATACCCTTTTATGTGTGGTCCTACCTCTCTTGAGCTCCTTTTCCTTTATCACCTAGGTTCCTTGTATACCCTTCCCTCCCCCCTCCTTCAAACTAACCCAATTTTTATCTATATCTCCCTTATTAAGGCCTGTTTCCTACTGTTCTTCTCTTTCAGGTT
>NW_008336933.1:2589751-2590422 GCF_000622305.1 Nannospalax galili
TCTGGTAATTAAACCTCTATCAGATGTGTCGCTGGTGAAGATTTTCTCCCATTCTGTGGGTTTTCTGTTTGTTTCCTTGGTTGTCTCCTTCTTTGATGTACAGAATTTTAGTTTAATGAGGTCCCATTTGTTAATTATTGACCTTGTTTCCTAAGCAATTGATATCCAGTTTAGAAAATCCTTTCCTACACCTATTTCTTGTAGGTTTTCCCAGTTTTCTTCTAACAGTTTCAGAGTTTCAGGCTTTACATTGAGGTCTTTGATCCATTTGGAATTGACTCTTGTGCAGGGTGAAAGATAGGGGTTTAGTTTCATTCTTCTACAGGTGGAGATCCAGTTTTGCCAGCACCATTTTCTGAACATGCTGTCTTTCCTCCAGTGAATATTCTTGGCCCCTTTGTCAAATATCAGGTGGCTGAAATTACATTTACTCATATTTGGGTCTTCAATTTTGTTCCATTGATCTATGGGTCTATTTTTGTGCCAGTACCATGTTGTTTTTCTGACTATAGCTCTGTAATACAGGTTAAAATCTGGTACAGTAATCCCCCCAGCTTTGCTCTTAGTGCTCAGGGTTGCTTTGGCTATCCAAGGTCTTTTGTGCTTCCATATGAACCTAAGGATGATTTTTTTCTAATTCTGTGAAGTATGTCATGGGATTTTGATTGGGG
>NW_008336933.1:2590640-2592603 GCF_000622305.1 Nannospalax galili
CTCTTCTTTTCCAATTATTACTCCTTTAATTTCCTTCTCTTGTCTTATTGCTCTTGCAAGAGTTTCAAGTACTATATTAAAGAGAAGTGTAGATAGTGGGCAGCCTTGCCTGGTTCCTGATTTTAATGGGAATGCTTCCAGTTTTTCTCCATTTAGAATGATTTTGGCTGTGGGTTTGTTATATATGGCTTTCATTATGTTGAGGTGCGTTCCCTCCAGTCCAATTCCCTCTAGGACTTTGAACATAAATGCATGTTGAATTTTGTCAAAGGGTTTCTCTGCATCTATTGAGATGACAGTGTGGTTCTTGGCTTTGAGCCCGTTTATATGATTTATGATGTTTATTGACTTACATATATTGAAACATCCCTGAATCTTTGGGATAAAGCATACTTGATCATGGTGGATGATCTTTTTGATGTGTGTCTGTATGCGGTTTGCAAGTATCTTGTTGAGAATTTTTGCATCTATGTTCATTAAGGATATGGGGTCTATAGTTTTTTTTTTTTTTTGGTTGTATTTTTACCTGGCTTTGGTATTAGAGTGATTCTGGCTTCATAGAAGGAATTTGGAAGTTCTCCCTTCATTTCTTTTTGAATAAATTAAGTAGCATTGGACTTAGATTTTCTTTAAATGTCTGATAGAATTCTGCTGTAAATTCATCTGGTCTGGGCATTTTTTAGTCAGGAGGTTTTGTATTACTGTTTCAATTTCTTTTTGTGTTATGGGTCTGTTTAAGCTGTTAATCTCTTGGTTTAGTTTTGGTGGTTCCCATGCCTTTAGATATCCATCCATTTCTTTACGTTTTCAAATTTAGCAGCATGTAGGTTTTTAAAATATTCCCTTATAATGTTCTGTATCTTTCTGGTGTCTCTTGTGATGTTTCCCCTTTCATCTCTGATTTTGTTGATTTGGAGGTGCTCTTTCTTTCTTTTGGTTAACTGGACTAGCAGTCTGTCAATCTCGTTTATCTTTTCAAAGAACCACCTCTTGGATTCATTGATTCTTTATATTGTTTCTTCATTTCGATTTCATTAATTTCTGCCCTGATTTTTGTTATTTCTTCTTGTCTGATGGGTTTGGGTTTCATTTGTTGTTGCTTTTCAAGTGTCTTGAGTTGCAGTGTTAAGTCATTTATTTGTGTTCTTCTGATTTTTTGATGTAGGCACTTAGCACTATAAACTTCCCTCTAAGGAGAGCTTTCAGCTTGTCCCAGAGGTTTTGTTGTGTTGTATTGTCCTTTTCATTTAGTTCCAGGAATACTTTTATTTCTTTCTTAATTTCTCTTTTGATCCATTTATCATTTATGAGTGTGTTGTTTAATTTCCATGTGTTCATGTGGTGATTAGGGCCTCTTCTGGTATTGATTGTAAGCTTTATTGCATTGTGGTTTGATAGAATGCTTGGAATTATTTCAATCCTTTTGTATTTGTTAAGGTTTGTTTTGTGCCCCAGAATATGGTCGATTTTGGAGAAGGTTCCATGGGGTGCTCAGTAGACAGTATGTCCTTTGCTGCTTGGGTGGAATACTCAGTAGATGTCTGTTAAGTCCATTTGATATATGGTATTGTTTAATTCAGATGTCTCTCTGTTAACTCTCTGCCCTGTTGACCTATCTAATGGAGATAGTGGGGTATTGAAGTCCCCTACTATTAATGAGTTGGGGTTAATTTGGGTCTTAAAGTCCTGTAGTATTGTTTTTACGAAGCTGAGTGCATCAGAGTTTGGTGAATATATGTTCATGATTGTAATATTTTCTTATTTATTGTTCCTCTGATCAGTATGAAGTGGCCTTCTTTATCGCTTCTGATCACTTTTAAAGTCTATTTTTTCACATATTAGAATTACAATGCCTGCTTTTTTCTTAGTACCATTTGCTTAGTATATTTTTTTCCATCCTTTCACTTTAAGATAGTGTCTGTCCTTGAAAGTGAGATGAGTTTCTTGCAGACAACAAAAAGAT
>NW_008336933.1:2593365-2610113 GCF_000622305.1 Nannospalax galili
TGGTCTTTTTATGGTGTCACACAATTCCTGCATATTCCATTCTTTTTTCTTAAATTTTCCATAATCTTTGCTTGAGAGGTCTAATTCGTCTACTTTATCTTCAAGTCTTGATATTCCATTTTCCATTTCATTCTTCCTATTGCTGAGGCTTTCTCCTGTCATTTCTAATTGGCTTACTGAGTGTTTCACTTCCTTCTTCATTTCAGCCTGAGTATTCCTCAATATTTCTAACTCTTTTCTGAATTCATTCAGTTTATCCCTAGCTTCCTTCAGTTCTTTGATTTCTTTTTTGTTCTTTAAATTCACTGAATTCTTTTATCATGTTTATAATTGTTCTTTTGAGTTCCACATCCCACATTATCTCTAGGGCTTTCTCATTGTACTCCTCTAGAGGACTATTGGTATATGGTGGGGATATGTTATTTGGGTTTTTCATGTTATTATTTTTTCTCTGTGACTTTGGCATGTGGATTTCTTCATTTCTTTCATAGTTTCTGATTCTCAAGCCTTCAAGTTTAGGTCTCCTTCTTTTTGTAAACTTTATGTGTCTTGTGGTTTACTTTTCGGGCATGAAATGCTAGTTCCTGTAAATTTTCAGTTCTTTGTTTTGATGCCAGATTGCTTTTGTCTTCAGGAGTTCCCACAGAGGTCAAAGTCAAATTAGGATCAGATGCTCTCAGGCTTTCTCCTCCAGAGGAATCATTCCCTCCAGGAAAGATTTCGGCCTCAGGAATTTCAGGGTTGGACTGGCCTGGGAGCAGGGCCCAGGAAAAGATGCTGGTCTCAGGCAGCTGGTGGACATGCCATCCAGAGATGCAAAGGGAGATATGGGTGGGAAGAGGCCCCAAGGGCTCCTGGGGACTGTACTGAGGAACTGGATTGGTCTGGATGCAAAGGATAAGGAAGCAGTGGTGGTTCTCCCCGTGTTTGGGGTGCCAAGACAAGGAATGGGACAGGTCCCAGGCTAGGTGTAGAGACGGGGGGGGGGCAGAGATGGGAGGGTGAATGAGGTTGTGGGAGTCAAGGCAAGGAAGGCACAATCGACTTACCCTGGAGAGAGGCCTGCAGGTCATGCAGGCCTAGGGAAGCAGAAAGAGGTCGATTTATTTTATTTTTCATTATTTGTATGTGTTTGTATGTGCATGTGAGCGCTGGTGCCACAGAGGCCAGTGGTGTTGAATTCCCTGGAGCTGGAGCTACAGGCAGTTGTGAGTTGCCTGTCATGAGTGTCGGGAACTAAACTAGGGTCCTGTGAAAGAGCAGTACAAGCTGTTAACCTCTGGGCCATCTCTCCAGCCCCATGCTTAATGTTTTAAAGAACCACCATACCATTGTCTACAGTGACTGTGTTATGTTAGAGTCTCATGCACAGGAGTTCTAGTTCCTCCAAATCCTTTTTATAGTATTACTTTACATCCTGTTGATGTTTCTTTATAGCAATGTTTCCATGTTTCAGTAATTGTGAAAAACAGATCTGGGTTAAAACATATTAAACACACATGTGGAAATGTAAGGAAATATATCATTTGTGTATGCATAATGAATATTCACTAACAAAAATAGATTTTAAGTGCATAGAATTAGATAAAATCAAATCTTAATTCATGACATGGTAGCATTACTGCACATACATGCCCCTTTTAAAGATCGTTTTAAATTTGTGTATGTATATGTGTTTATGTGTTGTTTCTCCATATTTTTTCCTCCCCCTTTTTGGGAGGCCCACACCCATGCCCTCTGAAGTCCCAGGGCTGACAAACTGACAGAATACCTTCTCTTTTGGGTTTTGCATAGTTTATTACATCTGGGAGGGATGTATGAGACACCCCACCCCCATCTCACCCCATAGTCTGAGTGCCTCATCTTGCCCTGCAGAGCCTGCAAGGCACCTTCTCACCCCTCAGGGTCCATGCCTGGCTGCCCTGCTTGCCCGCTGCTAGCTGCTCTAATCTCCTGTGCTCAATATGGTGGCAGCTCCTCTCCTTCATGCAACTGATTGGGTGGAAGAAGTGATGGGCTTCTGCCTGCTTGAGTGTGGGAAGGAGGCAGGACAATAGCTTGCATCATAGTGGTCAGACAGAGGAACTTCAGGTTATATGTGTATGCACATGTGTGAGAGAGTGCCCCATAGAGGCAAGAAGAACACATTGGATACTCTGGAGCTGCACTTACAGAAAGTTGTGAGCCACCTGATGTGGATTCTGGGAACTAAACTCTGGTCTTCTACAAGAGCAACAAGCACTTTTTATAACTGGGCCTTCACCCCAGCCCCTTCACTGAATTTTAATAATGCAGCAAGTGTCTGGCATCCTACCACCTATCTAAAAGCCAGAATATTATAATGAAATTACTATTGGTGTGACTCTTATTTGTTGAACAATTTGTTTACACTAGAGATAACTACATTTCTTAAAGTTTTTATTTATGGATCTTTTTTCTGGTCCTTTTTTTTTTTTTTAAGTTTTTCTATTCTAAGTCAGGGATGATGGCATGTGCCTGTACTCCAAGCACTCAGGAAGCTGAGGTAGGAGGATCAGAAGTTTAAGGTGAGCCTAGCTACACAGTGAATCTCTGTATCAAATAAATAAATAGCTTTTATTCCATCTCTGTATCTATATCTAAATGTATATACTTAAACTGAACATGAATCACTGTTGAATGTTTTTGAACTTTGTAACAGCACTGGTGTTTTTCCAAAGCTCTAGGCAATTCTCATTTACAAGCAGGAATAGCCACTATGGGACACCTTGTACACAACCTCTTTGCTGTCTAGATCCCTCTGTACCTCTGTCTGACCTCCTGTGGCTCTGCCTTAGGTCACATTCTGATGTCTCATGTATGTGTGCTGTGGATGGCTCCTGGATTGCTCATGTACTTCCTTAGGGTGTTCTCTTCCCATCTTCTCTGGGTTTTAAATCATTCTATTAAGCTCTTCCTAAACTCTCAGGTAAAATTGCAAAGCCTGGAACATCAGTTATATACAAAGGGAACAAAATGAAAATATTTGCGGTTTTCTTTAAGTATGTCAACTGGGAAAGCAGACCTGGGGTTTAATGAAGCCACAGTGCCTTAGCTCTCTCTCTCTCTCTCTCTCTCTCTCTCTCTCTCATTGTGTTGGTTCACTTATCAGAACTGAATAGTCCTATGATGGCCATGTGTAAGCAGGAGAGTCAGAGGAGTGGGTAGCTAAGCAGTCCATGAAACTGGATGCCTCAGAGCAAGAGGGAGCAAAGATACAACTCCAGATCAAGGCTGAAGGCCTAGAAGACCCTGGAGAGCTGCTGGCATGAGTCTACTTCTACAAGCAAGAAATAGAGGCTGGGGAGATGGCCCAGTGGTTAAGAGCACTGGGTGCTCTTCCAGAGGACCCAAATTTGGTTCCTAGCACCCACATGGTGGCTCATCACCATCCCTAACTCCAGTTCCAGGAGATCCAGCACCCTCTTCTGGCCTCCATGGGTATTTCATGCATGTGATATACTTACATACATGCAGGCAAAACATTGATATACCTAAAATAAAAATAAACAAGTTGGGGTGGGGGACAGTGAGATGGGGAAGATGAGATGGAAGAAAGATCTACCCAAAATGAGGATGTATTATACGAAAAAGCTATGATGAAACCTGTTACTTTGTAAACTAACTAAAAAAAAGGAATCTGGAGTCTGCTGTCAACAGGCAACAGCAGCAACAAAACTGCATTCCCTTAAGAAGGGTCAGTATTGTGCATATAAAGTTCTATTTTATTTGTCCATCCCGCCTCTAGCCTGTCAGATGGTGCTGCTCATATTCAAAGTGGGTCTTCTGCCTCAGGTCACTGACCCACACACCAGTCTTCTTTGGAAACCCCTCACAAACATACCTAGAAGTAAACTTGGCTAAATCTGTAGGCCTCTCTCCATCCAGTCAAAATGACATCTAAGATCAGTCACCATAGCCAGTTACAGAAAGGGAGACTCGGTTTTCTTGACACTTGGACCAGCAGTATGTCTCACTCTGGATGTCACTGGCTTCATCTTGTGTAAATATCATTGGTTCCTCCTTTATTACTTCACTTAATGACCACAAACTGTGTGCTGCAGTGTAGATTAAATGCCACCGATTGCAACAGGTTGCAGACAGTCTATGTGAAGACACGGTTCTCTGTACTCTGGGTTAGCCTGGTTCCAGGACAAGGAATCACCTTCTGTTGTCTCCGAGGTCTCTGTCCATGTCCCAGAAAGCTGAGGTTCTTTGCAGGACCAAGGAAGATTATAGAGAAAGTGATCTGTTTTCCCACATTGGGGAAATCACCCAGATGCACTGGAACTGAGCTGGAAGTCCTTTCTTACTGTTCTTGAACTGTGACATTAAAATTCTAATCCTTCTCCATCTGTTCTAGTGTCAAGAACTTCCCAGTTCTATCAAATCCAACTACAAACTGACAACCAACACACACACACAAGACTTAAATGTGCTGAAATGAATTATGTCCAGGCCACTGCATCAGGGTCCAAAGGATAACTCTGCTGAAAAACTTTAAAACTGATAGCATGGGGCTAGAGAGATGGTTCAGTGGTTAATAGCATTGACTGCTCTTGCAAAGGGCCTGGGTTCAATTCCCAGCATCCATATGGTGGCTAACAACCATCTGTAACTCCAAGGAATCCGACACCTTCTTCTGACTTCTATCAGCATTGTACAACACTGGTGTGCTTACTGATTTTTTTCTGGTGTTACAGTCCACCTGCTCACCTGGTCCTCAGGATCATTCAATATAAGTATTTGTTTGTTCTTGAAGTTGGGCGGCAGCAGAGCTCTTATTTTCTCCCTCATACACGTGCCCTTTGCAGGCAAACACACATCTATCTCCACACCCACACAGCTGGCCTGTCCACAGCCTGGCTCTAAAGTAGCTCCGACTTTTAAGAGACTGTTTTCTTTCTTTTTTCAATCCTAATCTTATTGAATCCAAAACTCACACAAATATGTCAGTGAAAGGCACAGCTGGGTGGTTTGAGATTAGATCTCTTTAAGTCATAGAAACAATGGGAGCAGGGGGCATTAAAGTCAACATTTAATAAGCTAAGACCTGTTCAGTGTCATCAGAAATGCCCTAAAACCTTCCCAGCAGTGTATGGAGAGAGGTGTGCAAACTCCTTGTAGCATTTAAGAACATTTCTTGAACCTGTGTTAAGGCTTGGAGTTCCAAACTGGGAAATTTTTCACTCACTAAGAACCGTGAGTATAGTAAGCTTTTTATTTTCATATTTTAGTTTTGAGACAGGGTCTCCTGTAGTCCAGGATGACCTCAAACTCACTATGTAGCCAAGAATGGTCATCAACTCCTGATCCTACTGCTTCTCCTGCATGCTGGTCTTATAGAAAGGAGTACACTATTTCATGCTGGATGAGAAAATTAGGACAAGTGATTAGATCTGCCCAACTTCCTAGCAGCACTTGGCCCTAAACTATTTGAAGGTAATTTTCCCACATCAATTGTCAAAATGTGGCTTTAGAAATGGCAGTACCAGCACACAGGTGATTTGTCAGAGATGTTCAGCCTCAGGCCCCACCTTAGATTCAATGAATTTGCAGCTGGAGGAGGGGAAAGGTACTTAGCACAGTGTGACCTGTAAGTGATTCTGAGTCAGGGTCAAGTTTAAGGACCAATGTGTTTAGCCACCTCACTATGCAAAAGACCACTTAGTATCTGAAGATTTGTCAACCACAAGGAGTTGCTTACTGATCAGATAGAGAAACCAAAGGGTCTCTGGAGCATCTGAACCATATTCCTAGCATTTTTGCCATGCCTAAGAAAATAGAGGAATGTAAAGACAAATAAATTGGCTCCTTGGTCCAAAAAGCATAAAATCAATTGAATGTCACAGAAAGGTAAATAAATAAACCCACACAGATGATCTTTTTGTTCTTTTTGATAAGAAACATAACATGTTTAATTTTCTCTTGTTCAGTTAAGTATGAGAAACTTAATAAAAAAACAAGAAAATCACTTGATTTTTATTATAGTTAAAAGAGATAAAATTCTGTGGAAGAGCCATCTAAAGATGATTTTAACTATGCAGTAAGATACAGACATAATATGCAAATAATGTGCCATTTTAATAAGGGACTTTGGCACCTGAGGATTTGGTAATCTTCAAGGGGTCCCAGAATCACACTCTCATGGATATTGAGGGATGGCTGTACACAGAGAAGATGGCAGGAGCTAAACAAAGGAAAAAATAAATCACAGAGGTAGAAGAGGTAAAAGACGATACATTGGGATACAAGGAACTAAACTAGTTGATAAATTATAGCAGTAAGGCTCATGATCTTTAAGTTCAATGATCTAACTACTAGGAAATAAAACATTTCCTGTTTTAAAATTATTTCTAAAAATTATGGTTTCTAAATGTAGCCAAGTATCAAGAACTAGGAAACAGATACTTAAGGATGCAGGATTCTTTGTGTTGTGGTTTAGAGGTAAAACGTGACCCACAGGCTCAGGTGTTTGAACACTTGATCGCCCACTTTTGGTTCTATTTTGAAGGTTGTGGAGACTTTACGAGGTGGAGCTTACCTGAAGTAAGTCTTTGAGGGTAGACCTTGAAGTTTTATATCCCCACCCTACTTTGTGTCTATATTCCACTTCCTGCGCAGATACAGTGTGACCAGCTGCCTTATGCTCCTGCCACCATGCATTCCCCACCTTAATAGATGGTATCCTTTCTTAAACTCTAAGTTAAAATAAACTATTCCTTCATGAAGGTGTTTCTTGTCAGGTGTTTGGGCACAGAAATGAAAAAAAAATTTAACCAATATACTCCCCAGTAGAAAGGATTCCTTTTCTCAAGTAGAACTGATGAGGTGGTTTAGACAGTAAGTGTGAGGAATGAGACAGATTCTTATATCAAGAGAAGAGAGAAAAAGGAGATTTGAGTTCTTTAAAAACACTTCATTTTGCAAAGAATATTTCTCAGTTTCAACTCACAACAGTTGTTTCATGAGTTTGGGAAACATGGCTCAGTGCAGCAAGGCAGGTGAATTCTCCCCATGTGCTGGATAGCTTTAGTGTCAACTTGACACACCTGGGTTGAGGGAGCCTCAATCGGGAAATTGCCTCTATTGGACTGGCCTGTGGCTATGTCTGAAGGGCATCTTCTTGATGAGTGATGTGGGAGGGCCCAGCCCACTGTGGGTGGTGCCACCCCTGGGCAGGTGGGCCTGTGTTGCATAAGTAAGCAGGCTGAACAGGGGCCAGGGGAGCAAGACTGTAAGCAGTGTTCCTCCATGGCCTGTGCTCCAGCTCCTGCCTCCAGGTTCCTGCCCTGAGTTCCTACCTTGGGCTCCCTGATGAACTGCGTGCAACCTGGGAGATGTAAGACAAATAAACCCTTTCCTCCCCAAGTTGGTACTGGTCAGAGTGTTTTGTCACAGCAATGAAGAAACAAACCAGGACACCCCACGAACCACAATCCACTGTTGACCTCTCAACTGGCCAGTGCCCAACTCACTTGTTTCATCTCTGAAATAGGAATATATCCTGATACTACATAGTGCATAATAACTAAGGAAACTGTTCCTGAGAACTCAGAAATGCAAATGCTTACAGACATCTTTCAAAGTTCATGAATACTGTTTTTTACCAGTAACGTAAGAATACAACAGCAGTTGTAGGCAGAGCTGGTCTAAGGAGAAAACTTGATCTGATGCAAATGTTGGCTGGAGAGATGTCCCCACTCCTCAGGAGGGACATGGTTGTTCAAGGGAAGAAGACATCAGAAAGCTCAAACTCCCTCACCACACAGAAAAAGGGCCTGGCAGCCTCATCTTCAGAGACATAGGATTAATTTGATTCCAGGAAGGGCAGTTTTTCCAGTTAACACATCCAGAAAAGCTGGATCCTTCATGCAACTTAGCTGGAGATCATTTTATCATCTTGGGCCATAAATGGGAAAACAGTCCGGACTTCCATAGATGCTTTCTGAACTCAGTTAAGTGCTTTCATCTGTCTAGGATGAAATATCCATTAATGAGGATGAGCTCTTTGGTGCACAAATATGGAAACAGAATCTGTCTTCAGTTCCAAACCTTCCTAAGCTTATTAGAAGTTGCCAGTTATTGGACAGTGACTTAGTAGTAATCATTTACAACATATCACCAGCAGAAAACAAGTTGAGAGCTTAAACATTTTTACTAAAAGAGAAACATGACAAAGAGGGTAATAAAGAAGCACATGAAAAATGTGTGCTTTGTGTCTGTGTGCACAGATGCAAGTATATTCACTAATGATGCATACTCTGCCTCAGCCTTCCCTCTCAGTGTGGGTAACCTAGACCTGGGTGTCCCTCTCATAAGTCTTGTTGATTGATTATGATGGTTATAATACCAGTAACCATTGTCATGGTTAATCTTGGTTGACAACTTGATAAGATTTAGACTCATCTAGGAGACACCTCTGGCTGTGTCTGTGAGGGCATTTCCAGATAAAATTCTGAAGAAAAAAGACCCACACTGAATGTGGATTGTACCATCCCATGGGCTGGGGTTTTGGACTGAATTAAAAAGGAAAGGGGGTAAAGCACCAACACCGGCATTCATCTCTGCTGTCTCACTACAGGCACAATCTGACTCCCACATTTCTGCTACCACAAGCAGGCTTCTCCTGCCACTCTGACTTCTTGCTATGATGAGTTGTGCACTCAAACCATGAATCCAAATAAATTCTTGTTTGTGGTGGTGACACATGAAAGAAAGACTAACTCCTGAAGTCACTTAAAACAAGAATGACTCAGATCTGTTCAGAAGTGAAGTATTCTGATTGCTCTCAGAACTGTCTTGCTTGAACAAAGGCCTTGCTCTATCTGTTGAACAGAAAACTCAAGCATGGTATGGAAAAGGAATGAGAAACTTTGTCTTAAAGAATATTTTAACCAGCGTTTTCATCAGAGAAGAATTTGCCTTTTCTGACCCCCTGCTGACCCAGAACAGCACACAAAACCACAAACAGATGTTATCGACCTAAGCCCACACTTTCAATGATTGTGGATGCTTCTTTGCTTCCAACCTGCTTCCAAAGTCACTGCTTCCAGCAATGATATTATCACAACAGAGAGAGAGAGAGAGAAAGAGAGAGAGAGAGAGAGAGAGAGAGAGAGAGAGAGATTATTTTGGGTTGGGACAATTAAGGGTCATGAGGGAGAAATAGAGAACATAGTTTAAAAGTCAAGCTATGTGTTTAGCTTAGCTTGTAAAAGCTGATTACACAAGGAGTCCAAGGCCTGATAAGATTGTTTACATTGTTTTCATAAAGGCTAGCTAAATTTGAATAAACTGATTACACAGTAGGACAGTAGAAAGGCAGACTGAATGCATAGTGTTAGGTGATCTGAAAGCATATGATTGACTTTTTTAATAAGTATTTTGTCACAGCAATGAGAAAAGTAATAAATACAGTGACTCCATGCACATCTTCAAGGCAAGGAGCCCTGGACAATGGGGAGGCAGTTTTCTTTGGACAATCGTATTTCTGGACAACAGTGATTGCTTTTGAATCAACTGAGCTCACAGAAATCTTTCTTTCTAAAAAAATATTTTATTTATTATTTTTATTTTATCTTACATGCATGTGTGTAAGTGCATCCATGCCATGCAGTGCTCACGGAGACCAGAAGAGCTAACTGTGTGGGTGCTAAGAATCAAACCCACATCTCCTGCAAGAGCAACGAGTGCTCTTAACCACTGAGCCATCCCTCCAGGCCTATAGAAATCCTTCTTAAATCAGCTCAGCTAAATGAAGTTGTACTATCTAGGATTAGATGTGTGTGTTGTCTTATCCATAAAACACTGGACTTGTGAAATTTTCTATTAAATTGTTACTCTTAATTTCTAAAAAGCCAGAGGATGAGGCGAGACTGATTATGTGACATCTAAGGTACTATTACCCAACAATGGACTTGGGATCCGAAGAGGAGAGCTCTTCCTGAGGTGATGCATGACAGATCCCCAAAGTGAGGGATTCTAGAGCTCAGTGAAGGGACACAGGTAGAGCCCCTTAATAGTGTCACTCATTCTGATCGTTGAGCTCCGTTCCCACTAGAAGTAAATACAGGGTTGCCTTTACCAGGGTGTATTGCTTAGTTTCCAGCATAGCACGTCTCCTGTCTTTTTGAACAGACCTTGGCAAAATGTAAAAAACAAAGGAGGCATTTCAGTTCCTAAGTACCTTTGTACAAGGAAACTCAAGTGCTAACGCATGTGTTTATGAACTAAATGTCTTTATGCAGACACATTCCTCTTCTCTGAGATCACATTCTTTTCTTTCCTAGTAAGAGTCAGGAGTCCTGATGTTTATTGAGTACCTACCACAAGCTGAACATTTTACAGACGCTGTTTCTTTAACTTTCCACTACTAAGACATGAAGATACTATTGTCCTCATTTTCAGATTAAGAAAATAAAGCCAAGGAGATATAAACAAAGGTTGGACAATGGTTAGCAGACAGCTGGTAGCTGAGCTAGGGTTCAAACTAATGTTTGGTACAAAACCAGAACATGTCATTCCACCATTTTCTAACCATATCAACTTGGAGTTCTCTTTCTTTTTTCTTGAGACAGTGTCTCATGTAGGCCACACTATCATATGTGAGGGTGACATTGAACTTCTGATCTTTCTGCCTCCATCTCTTTAGTGCTGGGATTATAGGCATGTGCCGCTATACTGGGTTTATGCGATGTTAGGGATCAAACCCAAGGCTTCATGCATACTAGGTAAGCACTCTAGCAACCAAGCTGCATCCCTAGCCCACCAATTTGAAATTCTAATATATCCTCCCTCATTGCTTATTGTCAAAAAACTAACAGTTATCAGGCACACACACACACACACACACACACACACACACACATATACATACACAGACATTTTCTCCATATATCCATAGAGTAATGGTCTGGAGCATAAACATTGGAATGAAACTTGTTGCCTAAATATTAGTCTTGGCTCCCTTATGACAGTTTCTACTGTTTCACTGCCCCAGAGTCAATGTCAGCCTTGTGTACTGTGAACAAGGTGCACAGTCACTCAGGCTTAATTTTCTTCTTATAAAACAGCTACACTGAGTGTCCATAGCTTACGGATGCTATCTGGAGGGGTATTCATGCTGTCTCATGAATACTGAGTCTCAAATGGAAAAGAAAGACAAGATCTACAAGTTGTAGTCATCCTTTGACAGACTAGAGTTTATTAAAATGTTTAGAGCTTCTGGACCATTTTAAATACATGCGATTATTACTCTTGACTCAAATCAGTAAAGTTCAAACTTTTGAGTAATATTGCTTATTGTGTGTTCCTTGATTGGAGAGTGAAAACTTCATACTAAGGAGGCCAAAATTAAAATTTAGATTAATTTAGAGACCTGTTAGCTTTATTTCTGCTCCATGCTCACAGATTCCTTCACCCAGTCAGTTACAGTGACACATATCCTGAGCTATCAGAACTCCCTCACTTAGAGCAATTCAATGCTCTACAAAATATCCAACTTGCTGAAGACCAAGGCATAGTTTAGTCATATAATAAAGCAATTATTTGCCTGTTGTAATTAAAAATACTAATAATCATGATAGAAAATGATGAAAGTAACTGATATCTAGCAAGAGAGAATGGTATAGGGTCTGGAGAGATGGCTCAGTGGTTAAAAGCATCTGCTGCTCTTGCAGAGGACCCAGGTTTGGTTCCTAGTGCCCGTGTGGCTCACAACCACATGTAACTCCAAGAACAGAGGATCCAATGACTTCTTCTGGGCTCTATGGAGACTGGTTACACAGGTGTTACACAGACATGCATTCAGACAAAGACTCATGCACATAAAATTAAAATTATGAAAGAAGAATGCATAAACAGACTGTGGTATACACATAAACAGAATATTATTTGGCATTAAAAGGCAGGAAATTCCAGCACATTGCAACATGGATTAACCTTACTTTAAGTGAAATAAAGCCATCCATACAAATATAAGTACTATATGATTCCTTGTATATAAGTAATGATACAAGCGAAATTCACAGAATGATTATTGGCAGAGGAAGAGAGAAACGGGCCATTGTTCGATTGGTGTAGAGTTTCAGTTTTGCAGGATAAAATGTTGTGGAGATGAACTACACAGCAATGCAAGCGCACTTACCACTATCCAGTTATACATTAAAAAATAGTTACGATGGTACAGTTCATGTTACATGTATTTTATTATAAGTAAAATAATCAAATACAGATGTCAGCCAAACCAACTGTGGCTACGAGGGTGGCCTCCAAGTTAGCAGGAGGATGCTCTGTTGTTACTGATCTGTAAGATCTGACATGTTTTTCCAGACAGTGGCAAGTTTCAGTGGTATGCTACAGCTGTGATTTGTGTTCCCCTGGTGCAAACAAGAGTCCGGGCCTCCGACCCTTGGCCTTCAATTCTTCTTTAAGGGACCCACAAATATGACCCTTGAATTAAGAGCTGTGAGTAGAGGATGTGCTTGAGTGATCCCGGAACCTTTCCACATGGGAGGTGAGATGCAGTCCTCCTGCCTTCCCTGCAGGACAGCAGTGTAAAGTCTCAGGGCTGTCAGATGTGATGTTTTTGCTTCTAGTGACACCATTAGAGCTCTAGGTAATATCCCAAGGCTTATCTGTGTTTTTTGCCTGGTGTATGACTGCTGCATCTGCAGTTTATTATTTAGGCAATTCCTCCAAGCAGGAAATGGTTGGGTCTCTTTCTTAGCAGGGCTTACTTAGATTTCTGTTTTCAAATCTTCGGGTTAAAATTACTGCTTATTAATTCCTTTAAAGGGTGTTTGAATTTCACAAGTATGTGGATTAAATATCCTTTGTTCCCCTTGGGTTGGAGGAAGGTGAAGACAAACATTTCATGTTCCAAAACAAATGAGCTTACCTTCAAGTAAAGTGTATCAGTTAACTGAAAAATGATTAGCACCTAAATTAGTAATACAGATAAATAAGAACCTATTCATTTTACTTTATTTGGACATTAGCATAAATTCCTTATTATTCCCCCTCTGCCTTTCCCGTCATACTTTCTACACATACACACATGTGGAAGTGTGTATGAACTGATGTGTTTGGTGCATATATTGCATGCTATTTTGAAGTGCCATTGAAAGAGTAGAGTTTTGTCTCTGTTATCTAGGACACATTAGTACAAGATCTTTTCCAAACACAGCTTTCAAATAGCTCACGGTTGACGCCACAGAAATCAAACTACAAGTTCTTACCCTGAGTGTGTCATGGAAAGCTGAGGCCACTCTGAAAACCAGGTGCCACCTGTTAGTGGAACGGGACCTAGTGACCTCTGACCGGCCTGCCACTGGGGCGTTTTGGCCACATCTGTGCTTTCCGTCAGCACCCACTTTCTTCCATGAAGAGCCCAGGGCAGCTCCTGGTTAAAATGAGGAAGTTGCTTTCAAAGGACTTCGAGATGAAAGGATCCTAGGACTTAAAAGGCTTAGTGCAGGGGCAGATTCTTTTTGCACAGTCCTAAGAAACAAGTTGTCCTTGGCCTTTTAAAGTGTTACTTCCAGAATAGCAACCTGTCAGGAGTGAAGCAAAGTCACAGCAGGTGAGACCATCAGATATGACCAGTGGGTCTAGATGATAAAAACAAATTATTTTAGACTCCAGACTGGCAGCTGAATCAGGGCACTGGTGAAGCTGATGGGACCACATCTTCATGGAGAACCCAGAGTGCTGGTTCTGACCTATCTGAAGAAGCCAGAAGTGTCATCAATTCAAACTGACTGTAACAGGAGAACAGAGACTAGAGAAAGCGACATGAAGCTTAACATATAAAGGAAGCTAGCTTGCAGAGGAAGACTGGGAGTCCTCCTTCCCCTGGCCTTCATGTAAGGACCAGGGCATGCATGAGTAAAGCCAGTGCTCTACAACTGTGGGTGAGGCAGGTGCTATGTAAATGTCCTGTGAAGAGTCATGTGCCTTGCGGCTCACTACCCCACTCCCATTCTCAGGAGGGCTTTTCCTTTCTTAATAAACTGTCTCTATTTCGACTTCTAACCATGTCTCCTGATCCAATTCTTTGAAGTAGGACTCTTGGATCCTTCAATAGGTACCCCACCTGGGACATTCCAGGCAGGTGCACAGGGATGCAGATCCACCTCTGCTACATATTTAGCATGGGTTTCAAACTCCTAATAAGAAGAGGAAGTAGGGGCTTCAAATTAAGTTTCCCTTTCAATGTCAACCAAGAACAGGTGTTTGCTTTACTCAAGAAAAGAGTTCCCAGGGCTGATTTCACGCATGATTAAAGGCAGTAATAGTATTCCCCCTCCCTCCCCTCCCCCCATGACAGGGACTCTTTACGCAGCCCAGGCTGGACTCTAACTTGTGATCCTCTTGCCTCAGCCTCCAGAGTGTCAGGGATTTAGGTGTCTGTCATCACACCTGGTTATACTCCAGTAGCTTTTGACCTCACTGATATTAAGTGTGTATTTAAACAAGTGTACACAAATGTTCCCATCTAACACATTTTGCTTAAATTTACAGACGACTGATGATTCATCTTGAGTGTGCTAGGGAGTTGGTTAATAATGACATGAACAGGTGCAGGACTTGAACCTTTCAAAGCTTTGCTCAGCACTCCTGTTTTTATAAATGGTGAAGGTTATCAACCCCATTTCTATCCAAATTCCCTGGTAAACATGGGCATAGTAGGGTTTCATGGGGACCCAGGCATTCTTAATAAAGCATTTCAGCTGCATCAGAGCAGACAATAGACTGGCAAAAGTCACTGAGCATGTAGGCTCTGTGCAGGACCGTTAAGATTTTATTATTTTAAATTCTGTGTGTTTGTGAAGGGATATGTGCCCACGGAGGAGCTGGAGCTGGAGCTATAGGCAGTTCACAGTCACCCAATGTGGGCTCTGGGGGTGGGAACTCGGGTCCTCTGCAAGAGCAGTATGAGCTCTTAATCACTGAGCCATCTGTCCAGCTCTCATTTAGTTTTCTTACCTTTCCTTGAGCTAGGTGTTACTGTCCTAGCTCTATAGAATGGAAGACTAATGCGTACAGAAGTTGAATGCATGGCACAGGTAGCATAACGAGGAAGGAGCAGAGGTAGGTCTCAGCTGAAGAATTTCAGGGCCCATAAGATAAATCACATATGTTGCACAGGCTGCATGACGTCCCCAAGAAATCATAGATAAGCATCCTCAAAGCCCATTCACTAATTTTTCTCTCCTTAATAGTCGTACCGGAAGCCAGAGAAGTACAAGTTCCCTTCTCTCAATGTGCCTCTGCTTTGTGGGTTTCAGTCCTTTTCAAGATGAACATTTGACCTATATCCTCTCACAGTGGGCAGTGAATAATAGAATCAGACATAATGTCCTCGTTCATTCTCCTTAGCAAAACGACTCTTCCCGGGCTGGAGAGATAACCCAGCAGTTAAGAGCAATGGCTGCTCTTGCAAAGGACCCAAATTCAATTCCCAGCACACACATGGTGGCTAACAACCATCCGTAACTCCAGTTCCTGGGGAATATTACACCTTCTGACCTCCATGGGCATTGCATGACATGGGTACACTTACATATATACAGGCAATACACTCATACACTAAAATAAAATATTAAAAAATAAAATGACTATCCTTCTACAAATGTCTGGAGTTGTATTGCTTTTATAGTCATGACTAACTGCCAGCGTCCTCTTCAACCGAGCCTCACAATACCCTACCCTCCCATGAATGTCTTCATGTTTTTCTTCCAGTTCTTTAATTCACTGTTTGTTTTTTTTTGTTTTTTTGTTTTTTTTTTTTTTTTTTTTTTTTTTTTTTTTTTGAAAAAGGGTCTTCCTATAGCTCCAGCTGGCTTGGAACTTGCTACATAGACCAGGCTGGCCTCCATCTCACAGAGATCTAGCTGCCTGCTTCTGCCTCCTGAGTGCTGGGACTAAAGGCCTGTGCCACTATGCCTGGCAAATTCACTGGATTCTTTAAGAGGCCGCACTGAATTGGTACATGACAGCGCTGTTGCACAATGAACTACCATCAACTGTGAGTACATGCACAAGACCTACACAGGTTCAAGCCAACCAAAATAGCAGCATGATTCCCCTACCAGAGGAAAGGGCTAACAAGTCCCACTACTAGTGGAGGAGCTATTGCAGTGAGTAGTTGTTGGGGGAAGAAGAGTCAGGGATATAACCCCTGAGAGACTACCCATGCTCCAGTAGGTTGTCCTACACTCATGCGCACACAGGGAGCACTTAGTGGACTTTTTTTTTTCTTATTTTATTCATTTATATATATTTTTTTATTTTAATTTTTTTTACAATTAAAGTTACAGTTTTAACAATATACAAAATATTACAGAATTCAAATTTTTTGGCATAATGATTACAGATTTGATAAATACATTTTATATCTCATTAATAGCGATGGGGATTATACAAAAGCTATTAAAACAATTATGAGAATAAATTCTATTATCACTTAAGTATCTAAAGCTACCCTTTATCTTTGCGTTCTTCCAGAATGATTTGTTCTTATTCTTTACCTTAATTTGAGGGACTTCAAGAAGATACTACCAGAAGGGCAGACAGGGGGGAATGGATGAGGGTGCTGACAGCACAGTAGACAGTGACAGGGATGGCAGAGTATGGAGCCTCTAGTGGAAGAGGAAGGCTGTCTATCTGATGAGTTTGTATTCATGCTCAGATGCTGAGGAGCTCAGAAGGTGGGCGACTGTGAC
>NW_008336933.1:2615268-2648912 GCF_000622305.1 Nannospalax galili
ATGCTTTTGGCCTCAGGAATTTGGGTGGCACTGACCTGAGACCCTTGCCGTGGCCACACCACACAGGGATGCAAAGGCAGATGGGGCGGGAAGAAGCCCCAAGATTTCCCAGGGAGTGGATTGAGTAGCTGGGTTGTACTGGATGCAAAGGATCAGGGAGAGTAAAGGTAAGCCTCGGAGCCCCAGAAAGAGGCTGTCAGCCCCAGAAAGAGGCTGGAGGGTGTTGCAGGACCAGGGAAGTAGAGGGAGGTTAGGGCGGGGCCAGGACCAGAAGCGGTGTTCCTGGGGCCAAGAAAGGCACTGAGTTGGTCTGGGTGAGAAGGGTCAGGAAGCAGTATTGGTTCCCCAGGTGTCTGGGGCCCCAAGACTAGGAATGGCACAGGGCCCAAACTAGGAGTATAGAACGGCGGGAGGGATGGAAAGGTGAATGTGGCTTAGGGAGTCCCGGCGCGGAGAGCTGTGCTATAGACTTTCCCCAAGAGGCCTGAGGATAGTAGGGGACTTTTTTTTTTTTTTAAAGAGTACATGAAGCTGGGAGGGACTAATGTAAGGGGGGATGGGGAGGAATTGAAAAGGAGGGAATGGGGATGGATTTGATAAAAACACATTATATGCAGGTATGAAAGTTTCAAATAAGGGCTGGAGAGGCTGGAGAGATGGCTTAGAGGTTAAAAGTACTGGTTGCTCTTCCAGGGGACTTGGGCTCAAATCCCAGCACCCACATGTTAGCTAACAATCATCTGTAACTCCAGTCTCAGGGAATCTGATGCCTTCTTCTGATCTCTGTGGGCATTGTATAACACAGGTGCTCTTACATGTATGCAGGCAAAACACCCATATACTTGAAATAAAAACAAAGAAATAAAAAATAAAAAAGAAACTCTCAAACAATAAAGTAAAATTTTATAACTAAAAAATAAACACAAAAGAGGCTGCACAGAGCTGCGATGTTCCAGCTAGCTGGTGGTTAGCTAACTAGATAGATGCATATTCTTGGTTTTGATTACTCCAGAATCACCTTGCAGTAAGAATTTATATGCAAGTAGAAAACACTGGTAGAGAAAGAAAGATGTAAGAAACAGGGAAGCATGGTTAGCCAGCCAGAGAACTAACAAATAAGTCACCACCATCAGCAAGGGTAGCTCAATTCCAGGAAGCATTCTGGAGGACAGTGTAGAAGTTAATTCAAGGTCTACCATCACCAGCTTCCTTATTATTACCACCACCAATACTGTTATCTTTATTGCTATCATCATCATCATCATCATCATCATCTCTAGTTCTACCCCATATCCACTGAATGAGAGTGTAAAATTTTAACAGCATTCCCAAATGGCCAATTGCTATAAGTTACTAGGGTAGAATGTTCCTTAAAGTGAATCAGATGAAAGGACAAGAAAACTGCGATCTTCATTCACCACCTCTCCCATGTGACATTGTCTGTGAGCTACTGCTGAGGATTTGACTCTCATTTGAACATTTTAGACAAAAAGAAGCCACCAGACCAAAAAAAAAAAAAATCAGAGATATTAGCAGAAAGTAGCCTTTAGTATGCACAGCTACTGTAAGTCCAGTTGCTACAAGGTTAGCTATAAATATGATGTTAAAGCTGAGGTTAGATTGAGATAATGGTAACAAAAATAACCACAGTACTGAGTCAAGTATAAACACACTAAATAGATTAAAGTTGTCAGGGTTACATTTAGGCTCTTAGTCTAAAATTCCAAATAAAGCAGTTGATTTACCTTCTAGAAAACTGCCATTATCACATTCACTTTAACAAACATCAAAATAAATATAACATTATTTTCTATTCAGTGCTTATTTCAGTAGTCCCTGCCAAGTAGACCATGAGTGACGTCAGGAAATAACCCCCATGTCTCATTTGCTTATTATAATTCATAAGATCAACCCTCAAGCGTGGCAGAGGGTTTCATGACCAATGTTCTTCATGGTAATGACAAACTACACTCTGTGTTTATTCTGGAGTATATTCAAGAGCTGAAATTATAATGGAAAAAAGAAGACTTGACTCCAAATATAATATCAAACACTGGTAAAGACATTTGGATAACATCCAGACAAATTAATGGCTGCTCCGGACACAATAAAATACCATACAAGAAAAATAATTGGTATACATGCGTACATGTGTGATTTTTAACAGGACTATACTGAACAAAGGAAAACATGTATTTGTTAAAAAATTCAGAATGTATCTAAAGTTTCCAATTGACTTCAAAACCAGTTAATAGATAGTAACTTCCTGAAAATAGAGATTTTGTTTTAGATGTGATAAGATTTATCAGTTTAGAGGCTGGAGGGATGGCTCAGGCTTAGCAGCTAGGAGCACTTGCTGCTCTTTCAGAGTGGCCTGTAACTCCTGCTCCAGGGGATTTGACACCATCTTCTTGCCTTTGTGGGCGCAAACACACACACATACCAACACACAAACACACACACACACACACACACACACACACGCACAGGCACATACATAATTAAAAATAAAATAGATTTTCAAAAATGTGTTGATCTGTGAACCCATATAATAAGTTCAACAATGAACTTTACTAGATATAATTAAAGATAGAAATATATTAACTATATCCTTTAATATATTTTGTTCAGTGCATCAAACAAATGTGAAAATATTGTAAAATTGCACTTGTTCATTTATCAAATACCAAAAGTTGAAAACTCTTCATTTAGAAAATGAAGTTAGTACATGTTAATACACACATATATTTATGCTTTGACATATACAATGAACAGAATCCTACAGAATATATTCTTAATGCCACGTGTACTCCCTTAAACTCTTCTCTGTCTCCAGTTTCTCTGTCTTTGACCTTCCAACAGCCAAACAAGTTTTATTATATCATTAAGTCTCTCTCAAGTCACTGAATAGCATTTCTGGACATTTCATTACATTTCAAACGAACTGCCTTGCTATGAATAAAAGTCCAGCAGAAGTCTTGCTTTTACCAAAGTCATCTCTCCTTTCAGAATATTTTCTGCTCCAGTCAAAGCCCCCAGAGGATGTTAGAGGTTTTCAGTCATTTATTTAAGTGTAGTGTGATTGATGAGTTCACTGATTCTATAAGGCAAAGCTTGCCAACTTGACAATCCATTCTTCATTCTAAATTTTAGTCTGTTAAAAAATTTTTGCGGGGGGCTGGAGAGGTGGCTCAGTGATTAAGAGCACTGGCTGCTCTTGCAGAGGACCCAGGTTGGATTCCCAGGATCCATATGGTGGCTAACAACCATCCATAACTGCAGTTCCAAGGGCTCCAACACCCTCTTCTGACCTCTGTGGGCATTGCACACAACACAGATGCACTTACATACATGCAGGCAATACACTCATACCCATAAAATAAAAAATAATAAATAAGATATTAAAAAATGTTAAAGTTACTTGGTTAGAAGAGGAGAATTAGTCTCTTCAAAGAAATGAAATTATTTTTTCCCCCTCTAAGACAGATGTAGGCTGCGGTCAGAATGCAGGGGGGTAGCTAGGACTGCTCATTACAAATGCCTCACTTAGGAACCTAAAGAGAGAAGTGTACAAATAGCCCAGATCTTCAGGATGGAAATGAATCTGAGAAGACAAGTCTGCTTTGTGTCCAAAACACCATGGGTTGTAATCCACTGCTTAGGAGAAGTGCAATGTGAGCCACAAAGCAGCCCATATATATGATTCTAAATGTTCTAGAAGCCCATTAAAAAAGTAAGGAGGTATTATGTGCATGTATAGAGTTGTTAAAGAACAATTTAATTTTAAAAGCAAAAGTAAAAGGTAAATTAATTTCAATAGTATGGTATTTAGATCAGTGTGTATAAAATGCAGTTATTATTAATATCTAGCAATCCTTTTTCACACTGTCTTCAAAATCAAGTGTGAATTTTATGTTTATGGTACATTTTAATGGTCCCCAGACCCTCTTTGCTGGCCTGCTTAGGTCTCGACAATCTATTAAATGAATCAGATTGCCTTTAAAGTATTTGCAGGGTCTTTAACAGCCAGATCAAAGCCTTCACTGGTAATGAAAAAACTACATTTTTCCTATTGTAAGTCCTGATTTCTTTCATTTATATTGAGAACTCTAGACATCTAGCAGTCTTTTCTCTAAGGGGAATTTTGTCATACAGTTCAATTTCCCACACTCTCATCCCCTTAAGTATGTGTTATGAGCACACCCCTAGACACACAATCTCACTCCATATAGTCCTATCCATGAGCCCCTGGAAATTTCTTTGAAAATTAAGAAAATATTTTATATATGATTTGCTTTAATACAAAATTCACTGTCAGTATGTTCTGATTTAAACTGTGATCTGTCTGAGGTGCAGGAAAGTCCTCACTGTAGCAGTTCAATGAAGGTTTTTATGTGGCCAGATGGACCAAGAAGCAAATAGCGCTGTTGTTTGAAAATCTATGTGCTGTGGGCCTCTGGTTAAGTTCAAATCAGAAAGGAGACCAAGCATAGCCTGGTTATTTCTACAGGAAGCTCAGTGTAATCTACAAGAATACTGCTATGACACTGAACTTGTTGAGCAAGTTTATGTAATTCATGGTCAATGAATACACAAAATCATCCTGTTTCTATAAACTAGCAATAGAAAACTAGAAATGAAAAACTAAAGAAATCAATACCATTTACAATATCAGGTAAAAATATGAAATACTTAGCCTGGTGTGGTGGCACACGCCTTTAATCCCAGCACTTGGGAAGCAGGGGCAGGCAGATCTCTGTGAGTTCAAGGCCAGCCTGGGCTACATAGTGAGTTCCAGGCCAGCTGGGACTACAGGGAGACCCTGCCTCAAAATGAGAAAAAAAAATGCAATACTTACGTCTGACAAAGAATGCACTCAGACATCTATGAAACTTTTTGGAGAGAACTTAGAAACTGAAGAAGAAAAAGAAGTAAGGAAATTTTGCTCATGGGTAAGAGTGTTCAAAATTGTTAGAATATCAATTTCTTCCAGTTTTTTCCAGTGTATCAATGCAACCCCAATCAAAATATTAGCAACTTGCTTTTATAAAAGCTGATTCTAAGATTCACCTGGACATTCAAATGACCTCAGAGGATCCAAAGCAAATGTGGGAAACAACAAAGTTGAATACAGCCACGTGAACTTGAGAAGTTGGTGCTACACAGAAGGGTAGGAATGAGAAGGAAGCCTTAAAGGCAAGCCCTCCTCCATATCTTCAAATAAAAAGATATAAAACATCTGTTGTCTTGGGATTTAGAAAACAACAAAATAGATTGGTGTGACATGATATAGGCTGGCCCAGTAAACAAGTGCTAGGTGTGGTCCAAGTCAGTGGCCAGTGGAAGGTCTTGAGTGTTGGAGATATGTATTAAATAAGCTACTTTCACACTTGACAAATGCAATTTCATCCACTTAGGTGTTAATTTTATTCTACTGACTTCAAAAAGAGTCTTAACATAGTGAATGATAAGCCAGGAATATGGCCAGGGATTTATTCTTTTCCATATATATTGTTTTACACCCTTGTGTGCTCTCCCAATTTTCCCTTGATGAGAAGGGAGATGACTGAGTGACTTCCATTCTGTATTGTTAAATAGTGGGGGCAGGGGACCAAAGGGCTTATATATGTTTCCCACTGTCTAGACTTCTTTCTTATTTTAGATCCATCTAATGCTTGAAGTACAATGGGACATTTTCCAAGTTCAGGAAGAGTAACTGGGGCTGTCGTCATGGTCCTCGTTAGGCTAGGAAATTTCCCATCATTGTTCCAAGAAGGCGCTTGGGAACCACACTGTGGAAAATGAAAGGTTTCATCTAGAGGGCCATTTGCCAAGCAGACCACAGTGTCACAAAATGTCATACAACGATGGCGTCACCGACTCAGCACTTCGCTTGCTGAGGAAAGTTTGGCTCTTTCTAGAGAAGAAATTGGTGACTAGGGATTCCTTGTAGTTGTGTAAATATTTTTTCTATGTTTATGAATAATAATAGTATCAGTGAATAACACTTAGCATAAGAACTTGGGTTGATATTTCAGGGATGCTACTGACTTTGATAGGAGTCAGAAAAATCTTCAGGGTGTGAGACTTACATGTTGAAGGGTGGGATGAAACCTAATAGTGCCGTGAGTCCATAACCTTCAGCATACTTTCTTGAGAAAATGAAAACTTTCCTTTTAAAAATTTAAGGTAGTAATAATGGAGGCAAACCAACACCATGTACTATCTTCACTGCCAAGGTAAGCAGCCATGTCTTTTCTAGAATTTGGGCTTTGAAAGATTCAGGGCTGCCTACATTTAAACTCCACTTTCGTTTCTGAACTGTCCATCTTGCCACTTTTAAATGCAGACAGTGCCTTCCATTGGCTGCTGTTCACATTCTCTGATGTGACTCACCAACTTCACCATCTGGCCCCAGTGAATCCCTTCATTTCTATATCCTCTAGAAACACATAATATATGTGTGTATTTTATGTGTGTTTTCCTCTGACTTGGTCCTGAAAATCCCTTTCTGGCAAATGGCTACAAATTGCAGCTCAGTTCTGATGGGACCCCAGGAAATTTGGCTACGGTGCTTGCAATGTGGTGCTTGCAATGTGCCTTTCACGAACTACCTCTTTATCCTGGCCGGGTGCCTGATGCCTAAGTAGCCAACCACAACCTGCTCAAAGAAACTTGTTTATACTATACTGATTGTGAGTCGTCACAACATTCAGTGTCCACTTGACTAGATTTAGATTAATTTAGGAATCATATCTGTGGATATGTCTTTGAGGATATTTCCAGTCAGACTTCACTAAGGAGGGAAGACCGGTCGACCTTGAAAGTGGGTGGTACCATCTCATGGGCTGGGGTCCTGGACTGAGTAGAAATGGAAAAGGGAAGAAACTAGTTGAGGATCAACATGCATATCTCACTGCTCCTGACTGTGGACACAAAATAACCAGGCCTCACCTTCCACTGCTACAGCTGGAGCTGTTTTGCCGTCACACTTCCCACCGTGATGGACTGCACCCTCAAACTGGGAGTTAGAATAATCTCTTCTTGCCTTAAGTTGCCTTCATCAAGTATTTTGGGACACCACTGAAAGCAACACATAATCAGTACGTAATATATTGGTAGACTACCTTGTGGCTCTTGTCTGACCACACTCCCTAGATGAGCTCTGACTGGAAAAGAAGTGAGGTTCTGTTGTGTTAGCCATGTAAAGCACAGGGGAGCCAGCATAAAAATAAAACACATGGAATTCCAGAAGCAGCCTATAACTCAGATCCCGGCGAGCAGAGGGCAGCGTGCTTCACAGCCTCCCAGGGACAATGGGAGAGAGGAGATGACCAGTGCACTCTATACTCAACCAGCAGGTGGGGAGTAAGAAAGAAAAAGGAAGGAGGCTGTGGGCCAAAGTCTTTATTAGGGGACAGAGTGTTGCCTGAATGGGTTTCTTAAAGGATTGTGATGTTTGAATGAGAATGTCCCCCATAGGCCCCGAGTATTTGTACGTTTTGTCCCCAGTTGGTGGCATTGTTTTGGGAGGCCTTAGAAAGTGTGGCCATGCTGGAGGAAACACTGGAGGCAGGCTTAGAGAGTTCTTAAGTCTTGCTGGATCTCCAGTTGCTCTCTTGCTTCCTGTGCCTGCTTGAAGATGTGAGAGCGTAGCTTCTGCTCCCCCTCCAGCCACCTCTGCTGCCATGCCTCCCTGCCATGATGGACTCTTGCTCCTTGGAACAGTAAGCTCAAATAAACTCTTCTATAAGTTGCTTTGGTCAGTGTTTCTATCACAGCAACAGAAAAGTAACTAATACAGGGATGTTCTGTTTCCATTAGAATTATTCAATCATTAGTTGTATAAATTAATGAGTTTCACCAAGACATTTGATGCAGGTGCATGTTCTACTGTGATTATTTGCATGCTCCCTCTATCCCTCTCCTGACTTCCCTTCTCACCATCATTTTCCTTTCCTTTCCCTAAAGTCTAATCTCTCCTCTATTTTCAGGTCATCATTTTTTTTTTCACATATAACATATGATACTTTTCTTCCTGTGTCTGGAAAATCTCACTTAACAGAATAATCACCATTCACAGAGGGATTTATAGTTGGTGGGCTTCCAGCAAATAGGCACAGTGCTGGGTGATCACACTGACCGAGAGGTAGTTACTGTAGCCCATCTAAGTTGTCCACAGCCAGTCACTGTCCCATAGGGAAATGGTCACCAGGAGGCAATTGACCAATTGGAGGAACTGGGAAAAGGGAGAGAACAGGTATGTGTTTGCACTGACCACGTCCTGTGCCTAGCACAACTGGCATTCATAAAAGATACTGAAGCAACAAAAACTATAAGAGGCACACTAGCATCCTCCCCTCAACTCCATGACAGACTTCCTCTCCAGGTACCACACTCACTCCCTATAAGACAGGCATATGGAAATCGTTTCAGGACTATATATAGCCTGCCTCCCAGAAGTCTCTGGGTCTTTGCCATGTTCCATTTGTCTTAAATACCATTTCACACATTTCACACACAGTTTTTGTTTGGGTAACTTCCATGGAGCCTCAGCTTGGTATTTTCTTTGAAAAATTCCTGATGGACAGTGGCAATGGGGCTTAAGTCTGCCCTCATGTCCCTCCACTTCCATGGTCATGTTGGCAGGTGGTGTTTTCTAAAGATGTTCATATCTGTATCTTCCCACCCACACGTTCTTATCTAGCTTCCTGCTTATCAAGAGCTGGAGGCAGAAGTTGGAGACTTGAATTCTCCTCCTCTGTACTTAGTAGCCAGTAGAAATGGATGGGAGCAATGACCCTGATGTCCAGGACCAGGTCAAGAAAAGGCATGCATCTTTTGTTTCTGATGAAATACTGGCTCTTGGGGAAGCCGAACAGCCTGTGTAAAGCCCAGTTACATTACAAGTGTGATGCTGGAGGGGACATGATGTCAGTGCTCCCAGCAACAGCACAGAAGTATAGCCAGAATATCCTGCAAGAACTCAGCTAAGCAAATAAGGTAGCACCAGGTATCCCAGCCCCAGGCATCGTCACCCCAGACACTGAGTGTTCCTGCTGAGACCCAGACCCCGCTAACTCTATGTTCTTTTCAGCTTCATAAGACAGAGAGCCATAAACCTAATCGAATGATTGGTTCAAGTGGGTCAGCTTGAGGATAATTTATTACACAGCATTAAAAACTGAAACACTATTAAATAAATGTGTAAGAGCCCACACTATAAATCATGAGGGTGGGGGCTGTACTTTGATTTGCTCACTATTCTAACAGCCTTGGCCTCTGCCTGTCATAAGGAAGTTAGTAATTTTAACTAAAAGAATAGAAGAAAGAATGGGTGGATGGGTGCTTCCTCCCCTAGCTTTGGATTTATCTACCGCTTTGTTACAACCTCAGTTTGGTGACAGTTAGAGATGAAGGTGCTGCTTTCCTTCTCTGTCAGTTTCTATGCCATAATACCTCCTGGGCTTCCCTTGTACATTTCTTTCTGTAGTGAAGTGATCCAGAGAAAGGCCCTGATGATGCAGATCTCAGAAAAGTCCCTGTGGTGCAGCTGTTAGAGAATGACAGCAGTGGACTGGAGGAGGTGGGGGTCTGGAGGCAGCACTTCTCTGAAGCCCCTGAACTTGAGTGTGGTTGCTATGATTTAGTTGTATTAATGCTTTGACTTTCAGGATAGCACTACTCAGAGGTGGTGGAGGCTTTAGGAGGCAGGGTCTAGTAGGAGGTCCTTAATGCATGGGAGAGATATCCACAAAGGGAACTGTGGGACCCTGGTCTCACCTCTGCTTCTGGTGAAATATATACTTGCTTACTTGCCCTTGTCCAGCTGCATTACAATCTTCATCCTGGGCTGAAGAGCAGTTCACCCCACCAGGCCATATAGACATTCAACCTCCAACAGTGTGTCCTTAACAAGCCTTTTCTCACATGAAGTTAGCTACCTTGGGTATTTGGTAGTAGGGTGAAGCTGACTAGCACTGTAAACTTCCTGAGAGAGTTTAGAACCATGTGACACTGCCTTTCTCTTTCCACACACCCTTAGGGCATTGGAATGGAGGAGACTGTACAGAGGCCACAGTTATACCCATTCAGCCTGTCAACTCCCCCTCAAAGAGTGTTAGCTGGAGGGGGCAGGGAGTGAAGGTGAGGCAAAACTATGCCGTATGAGCAGGTAAAGATGAAGGAGGGGGTCTGAATAGAATAAAAATACATTGTATGAAATTCTCAAGCAATAAAAATTTTTTTAAAGATCATAAAAACTTTTTTTCATAATCCCATTTAATCTGAAATAGTAACAAATCACAAGGCAAGTATAATTTCTAATTTATAGATGAGGAGACTGATGTTCAAAGAATTTGAATAGCTTTATAAATGCTGGAGCTAGATCTTTTAGACAAGTTTGGCTGCTTCCAAACTCCATGTTCTTCCTATTCAACTGTGTTATAGGGGGTGCTGTGATCACCTAGAAATGTCCAAATAGCCCACAGGCAGCACACTCAAACAGGATTGTGACCTGAGGGTCATTTTGATTACAACACTGCACAGACTGAACTTTCTGTTGTTTTATCTAACCTGTTTGAATTGGACTCCCCCAACACACTTTCTCCTGGATTCCTGAGCACTTCCAGCATCTCCTAAGTGAGCCGGAGTCCAGCGTCCTGGCCATGCCTTGATATTCAACACTATAGACTCTGGGATTCCAAGCCAGCATACTGGACCACAGAGGAGAAGATAGAGTCTCCAGCAGATGGCTCCCAGCCACATGTAGCTTCATACATAAGAATATATTTGTTCTTAAGCACAAGGAAAATGCCTCCTTCAGAGCCATTCTGGTCAACCACTTCAGTTTTACTACTCAAAGCAGCCTTTGAGCTGAGCTGGTTTTCCTAACCTCGCATGACACAGTGTGTATAACAAAGTTGTTGGCTGAGGCAACAGAGTCAATGATTTCTTCAATGTTTGCAGTAAGTGATAAAGAAATGAAGGACCAGAATCAAGTGTCAAGACTCTTTATCAACTTACTCTCAGATTGCAAAGAATTCTCAGAGGCATTGCAGAGCTTTGGGGGTATGCTCTCTTGAAATCAGACTCAGGTTGCTGAGAACACACCCAGGCATCCATAGCCGATTGCCATATTCCAGAGCTGCAAAGCAAAGGGTGGCTCTCCAGAAACTCCTTTTAATTGCTTTTGCGTTTTGTTTTTCCAGATCAGTAAATATTTCTTTATCTGCTACTGCAGAGCACTCTGCATTCGGCTATGAACACCTCCGTAATCTCTACCTTTAGAATATTTGCTGGGCCCTGAGCATTAGCTGCCAAACAAGCCAGGCATCATTACCTTCAAAGTGTCCTTTCTTTATTTTCAGCTACAAATTTATGATGTAAGCTGAGCATGCCCAGAGGTGCTCCTGTGCATCATTCTTACCTTTTAAAAACGTGCTCCTTAGCCGGGCGTGGTGGCACACGCCTTTAATCCCAGCACTCGGGAGGCAGAGGCAGGCAGAGCTCTGTGTGTTCAAGGCCAGCCTGGTCTACATAGTGAGTTCCAGGACAGCTGGGGCTACAGGGAGACCCTGTCTCAAAAAGACCAAAAAAAAAAAAAAGAGTGCTCCATGACCTTGCACTAAGCACGCCTCAAAATATGCCTACTGTCTTTCTTAAATTCTAACCTTAAACTGAGCCTTACCAGGAATGTACTCCTTAACTGAGCATGCCCAGAAATGTGTCCCACTATAAGGAGTGTGTACAGGCTCCTGAATAAGATCCTTGTTTTTCTTTGTTGGGGAAGGGCATTGCTTTGGAAATGAGTCCTATGCTTGCCTCACCTGCTGCAGGTAAAAAATCCTTTTACTCTTGTGTCTTGGCCATTCTTGTTTCCTCATCGAATCACCAAAACCTGAACTTACTGTGCCCAGTTACCTAGAACATCCCCAAAATAACAGGGAAGAGGACATCAGGGGGTACCTAGATATGGGCATTTTCATATTTAATTTAGAATATTTTTGGTGCAGTACAGCCTTTGAAGTTTCATCATGAACTAGACGTTAAACTACAGTGTAGAAGAATTGGCCTTATATTCTGAGTTTAACTAGCCTCTAATTATTTAGTGATTACAGAAAAGATACATCTCTTGGGCATTTACAGTTCTTAGAACACAATTGTTCATAGCCTAGGCATGCTGACTTTCAGGTCTCAAAATCAGAATATATGGTGGACTATGTTATAATAGAGAAAAGCTTATGTAAAACGACTATGGGGTTAAGTAGCACTAGGGCCCTTCAGTTCATCACCACATTCAGGCCATCACCACATTAAGGTAAAAGATGAAGCTTTTCTCTAAAAATTCTATCGTTTAAAATATGATGTAAGAATTCAAATTGTTCTCTCAGACCCACTCAACTGAGCAGCAGGCCTCAAACTTTAGTATGGAAAATTCCAGACTCCTTGGTGGTGAAAGCTTATATTCATTCCAAAAGAAAAACCAAGGACATTAATGCAAGTGGGAAGTAAAGTAAAGGAAACAAAGCATTTGCTTCTGAAGAAAAGACAGAGAACTTTGAGGGACTGAGAAAGAAGAGAGAAAAGATGGAGTAAAGTTACAAAACAAAACAAAAAATCTGAACAGGCCCCTGATTTGCCAATTTGTTATGTCTGACATGACCAAAATAGGATTCAATTTAGTTCCCAGCAAATGACACCAACACACCCAAAGCGAGTGACTCATTACAGAAAATCACTTGAATAGGCAATTGAAATGGATCTGAGTTTATGTTCAGTATTAATAGAACTGCTTCCTGTTCTGCTAATAAAAGGCCAGAATATACGAGAACATTCTCAGGGACCTAAAAAACATAAAGTGAATTCTATTTTAACATGGTATTCTCTCTCTCTCTCTCTCTCTCTCTCTCTCTCTCTCTCTCTCTCTCTATCCCCTTAAGTACAGAGAGTATTACAAAAGTATTCAGAATACCCTCAAATCATAATGTTGGAGAAAGAGCCAGGAGGCATGATCGTTGAGTGAGATAGAAAACGAGTCAGGGCGGTAACTGTGGCATTAAAGTCGGTGCTTCTTGACTTTAATACTTTAGTACTTTTCCAGTCCTCAAGAGTTCATCGTCAGCACCCTCATTTGTGGTCCGCTGCTGTGGTGGCCATATTTTAACATATTGAACCTGTGTTTTATTTGTCTACCCGAGCCTTTCTCACTTGACTTTCAGCTGGGAGTCATTCACCACATAAAATTACCAGACCTAATAAGATGATTAGATGAAAACTTCAGAATAATGACCACGCTCTATGGAATGAGCCACGAAGGGGGTATACGCGTGGTCTACATTATGGCAAAACCTTGGTAATTGCCTGTCTGGTTTAATTTTCAGCTGAGTAAAGGGAAAAAATTCTGAGGTTATGCTGTTTTTTCCTCTATTATTATTATTACAAATATCTGTACTGGTCAGGGAACCACATAAATTCATCACTCCGGTTTTAAAGTTTGCAGAATTTCTGGAATTGGAAGCTAACCCAAGGTAAAACAGCTCCCTAAGCTCAGATTTCCATAGTTGTCTTACATTTTCATTAAAAAATGAATTTCATGTAGCCTTTAGATAGTAGGAAATAAGAGTTCAGTATGAAATTATGGGGTAGCTAAACCCCAGGGTAGGGAGGGGTGTGACCCAGAGTGAGAACACACTGTCCTCGGTCAATCCTGTCAGCACATGGCTTCACACATAAAAGGGCCTTCTTGCATCTCGGAGATTTTATGGGGTACCTACCCTAAAGAGACGGTAGATTTGGGGCTAGGGGATGGACAACGCCTGTCACAATTGCTCAGCTCCCCATTTTTCTACCCGTTATAGTCACCAGTCTCCAACTTAAAGTCTGTAGAGCATTTCTCACAATGAGTCAATCTTCAAATGGGTATGCCAGATACTGGAGAGTCCAGGCTAGTCACCACAGGAAGACCATCACCATGGTATTGAGACTCTGGTGGAGATGTTTGCAAGAGATGCCATAACAAAATGTCCCAGGCTGAGCTGCTTGCAGGACATCAATGTACCACATTGTTTCTGTTCTACAGTTCTGGAAACTAAAAGTCCAAAAAGCAAAGGTGTTTGTAGGACTGCTTCCTGTTGAGGACTGTGAGCATGGATCTGCTCTGTCTGTCTCTCCTGGCCTTTGGTGGCCTGGGTCTTTAGACAGAATTCTCTCCATGTCTTCACCTCTTCTCCATGTAGGTGTCTAAATTTCCTCTCTGTGTAGAGATACTAGTCATGTTGGACTAAAGCCCACTCTAATGTCTTCGCCTTACCTTGACCATCAGCAAACACCTTATTTCTAAATAAGGCATGCTCACATTACTAAGTGTTAGAACTTCAATATGAGGAACACAACTCAGCCCATATCAGAGTTGTGCTCAAATGGAGAACTATTCCAGAGTCTCTGAATTTCCATAGTGAACTTCAACTCCTTTTATTTCAAACCACCCTGTTGCTTCACTGCCTAGGTTTCAACTTCCACAAGCATTTGGGGGTCCCATTTTGCCACAAATGTCTACGGTAAATGCTAAGTTCATGCCCAGCCCAACACTTCCTTTCTGTGGTCCTTTCCTGCATTAAGACTTTTGGTTGTGTCTTCTAAGTTCTGTGCCGAAGGTTCAAACACACATTTCGTTCAGTGCATATGTTTCTATACTTACTTCTGTAGACTCTCTTCCTGGAGCTCAGCATGCATTCTTGCCTTCAAAGAGAACCTCAACGTCTACTGAGGAAGAACAAGACGCAAAAGACAGGCATGAAGGCTGTGGCGGGAGCAGAGACAGGTATATTGGGGATGTGAAGACTCAGGTCCAAACTCAGGCTGGAGTTAAGAAGGTCCCCTAGAAGAAGGTCCAGGTAGGAGAGGATAAACCTCGGAGCTGAGTCTGAATGTACAAGATTTTTCTAGACGTGATATCAACATGGAGAAGGTAGGCAGGGGAAGAGGAGATAGTGCTAGACAGAAGATAGTGTGTATAAACGAGTATTGATTACATATTGGAAGTTGTAGAAGAATAAAAGAGGGATGAGATTCTGCATTTTCAAGAATTGAGCATGAATGTTTTTCTTTTTAACAGGTACAGTCAGGTCAGGCTACTATGACCAAACGGCACAGGTTGGATAGCTTGAACAACAGACGCCTGTTTCTCACGCTTTCAGAGACTGGGAAATCTAAGATCAAAGTAACAGTAGATTTGGATCCTGATGAGGGCTCACTTCCTGGTTTGGAGATGATTGTTTTCTGTGATCTCCCACTGCAGGGCGAACAAGAACCCCAGTCTCTTCCTCTTCTTATGGGGCGCTGGTCCTACCATGGGGCTCCTCTGTCATCATCTAAACCCAGTCCCTCCAAAGACTCCACATCCAAATATCATTACATTGATGATCAGGGGTTCCATATGTAAATGGGACAGGGCCAGGGGAGAGGGTGGACACAGACATGTAGTCATAGCACAGCCATCATTGCTATTCACCGTGACCACTCTGAGAAATGAGTGGACAGTGCAGAACTGTTGGACAAGCTCCTCCCCCAGATGGGCTGGATCACTACACTCCACAAGACCACTCCTACTGAAATCCACCAACAGTTAACAGGGCTCTAATAATGGTTCATCAGACCAGAGAGAGCATTCTGTCTAAGAGTCTTTTATTATTTGGTCATGCAGACAGGCACTTCTCCAGAAACCTACCTGCGTGCCCAGCCTAGGGCTAACAGAAGAGTGTCACCGGGTGTTAACAGTCACAGAGAGACTTTGGAGAGTCATTCATTTTCTTCTTAGCTGTCATATAACTCAAGGGCTATTATTTAACTCTCTGATGACTTGATGTCAGAACGTCCCTCCCCTCATCCTACAATCAGCGGGAAAGCTACCCTTCTGTGTGTTGCCGCTTTTACTTCAAATTCTTAGCTCCAACCTCTTAAAAATCTATACCTGTTCTTCAAGTCAGTGTAAAGGTTCAGGGACTAAAAATTTTGAGCCTGGCATGAAATGAACCAACATTTTGGGGAGATACAGACCTCATGGTTGCATAACCATCAGTATATTTTTATAAACAAAACCTCCAAGTTCCTTTAAAATAGTACGGAGATCAGAAGGAAGCAGCTGATATCATTTGTTTTTCATTTAAGTCATCAAGAACTTCAGCCATGTCTTAAACCATAGGAAAATACCAGTTATATGTGTCATTTGTCATCTTTCAGTGTAAACCATGTTGGTGAGAGGGAGGAGTCTGGTTACAGAAAGAAAAAGACACAGTGTACAAGTAAGAATCTAAGTACCAAAGAACGAGGTTACTAATGAAGCGATGTGGTTAACCAGAAGTTGGCTTTGAGGATAGAGATTCCAGACCCTGAAGCAATGGTGTTCCGTTTTTCTCCAAGACTGTCTGTGGTGTTTTCAACTCCTTGCCTGGTGGTTTGTGGGCTGAGCTCACTGCTGGTCCAGTGCTAGGCATCATCAGGACCTAAACACACTATGCACTTGGGACTCAGCTCACATCCCATCAGAGGGGAAAGAGAGCTGGGATTTTGCAGATCAGCCTCTGGAATTCAGCACTGTCTCTAAACAGGAAGCAAAGATGTTTACAATTGCTCTCCAGTTTGGGAGCTGGGGTGTTTCCCTGAGATATGTTGGATAAAACCGGATTCTAAATTTGATGGTGAAAACAATCACTTGATATTTATAATAAGAACTAAATGTTTTCTTCTTCTTTCCACAAACAGCCTTAGTTATTTAGAGGGGTCATTTATGGTTTGGATCCAAACTCAGCATGAAAAAAATAAGGCATGCATTCATTAGTCCACCAGACCAGAAAATTCTACTGAATACTTACTCTCTTCTTGAGTTTACAAAGAACTGGTAGGCCTCACCCTAGCTTATGAAGAAACTATAACCAAGCCACAGGACAGAAAGGGTATTCATGCTGTTTCCAGCTTCACTGTATCTCCCACACCTAACACAGTGTTTATTTAGTAAATTCTAGGTACTCAACACATATTTGTCAAATACTTGAATGAGATCAGCATCTCCCAAGGACAGCAAGTGCATTCCAGCTGAGAAGCGAGAGAGAACAGCTGCGTAAAGGGACTCAAGTTTAGCAATGTTCTCAGGGAGGGGTAGGATTCCACACAACTGATGGGGGCAAGGGAACTGGGTAAAGTCTTCGAGTAAGGAACAATGTTGAACCTGGAGGCAGAGACCCAGAGCATTTTCAGAAGGCAGAATGGTTGGCGTGCAAGCATCTGTGAGCTTAGAGAATGGCTGAGGTGGGTAGATCAGGGTCAGTTGGTCAGGAGGGAAGAGATGTGACCAGAGATGAATGCACAGAACACTGGGAGGCCTCATCTCCTCTGGGCCTGGCACAGTGATTCTGTGCCCCTCCCTGCCTTAACTTTAACCTTAAGAAATAAGAGCAACATACCAAAAAAAAAAAAAAAACCCACCTGATTTCCTTTGTCATATTCCTGTAATCCAAAATTTAACCTAAAAAAAAAAAAAAAAAAAACAAAAAAAAAAAAAAAAACCCACCTGATTTCCTTTGTACTTTTCCAAGTGAGTCATAGGACTGTGATAGTCACAGCTAATTTTAATGTAAAGATATGAATCAGAAGAATAATTCTCATAAATTTCAAGCGGTTTCTCTTAATAAAAAATACAGAGAGCGGAGGGGAGGGAGAGAACCGAGGACTGACAACTGACAAATTTGGGAGCACCAAATGAAGAGAAGTCTTTCTCTAAAACACTCCCTTACCAACTAAACCAACACAAACAGACATTCTTACTGAAGTGACCCTATCCAAATTGAACTTCTACTGTGGAGGAGGACTTTGAAGTTAAACATCATATTCCCAAGTCCAGATGACCTTTGTCACAGGCCATTATCAGTGTTTGAGGCCTATCATTCTTCTCAGAATGATTCTTCCTCCTCCAGGGTATCTACAGCCCCTGTTCCCCCAAGGAGAGAGCATGGAAGCTTCTAAATCTCATTGTGTTGCTGGTGCCTGCCTTCCCATGATGCCCTCAGGTACATATCAAATTAGTAAGCTTTTCTCCTGTGTCTACTGCCAGTTAATTTCTAGGTCTCAAATATCAATTCTCCCTGGGGAAAAGAGAGAGTCCTTTGGTTCCTGTATGTAAAAGGTAACAGTGGCCTAGACTCTACTATTTCTCTGAGCAGGCTGTGTACACTGAGCTGAGTCTTCTCTTTCCACCTCTATGGAACTAAGTGGTCATCAGCACACTTCCACAGTCTGAAAGATAGTTTTTAAAATGTCAGGGAAAAAAATAGGTCAGAAAAAATGGTAAAAGGGAAAATCAAAACTCGTAAGATTAGATTTCTCTGTAAGGTTGTTTCAGGAAGTAATTTATACTACAGACAGAAGTGATAACGTCTCTGTAATTAGGGTTCATGCTCATGTTGCAATAATAGTCTTCATCTTTATTGTGGAGTGAATGGCCGTTTCCACCCCTCACTATGCTATTAGTTGTTCTATTAGTTACTTTCCTAGTGGCTATGACAAGACACCTGACAAGAAGCAAGTTAAGGAAGAAAGGGTTTGTTTTGGCTCACGGTTCCAGGGAATACACTCCATCTTGGTGAGGGAAATCATGGCAGGAAGAACTGGAGGCTGCTGGTCCCATTCAATCTACAGTTGGGAAGCAGAGAGAGATAAATATCCACCTGTGTGCTCAGCTTGCTTTCTCCTTTTTATTCCAGGACCCCAAGCCATGGAATGGTGCTGCCTACATTTAAGGTGGGCCTTCTCTGTCTAGAAACTCCCTCACAGACACGCCAGAGGCTTGTCTCCTGGTTGATTTTAGATCCTGTTAAGTTGACAGTCGGTGCCAACCAGTGCAAGTGCGCATCCCTGTGACTAGTTCTTCATCAAGTTCTCTTACTCAGGGCGAGCTGGGACCTCTCAGAGGATGGGAATGGATTCACTTATACAGAACATTACTTGACACAGAACAAGAGTTCAAGGAGCTATTTCCCAAATAGGACAAGAGAGGGACTTTGAAATGCAGTTTCCTGGGGAGGGAGGAGGGTGACCCCATGAGCTGCAGAAGAGAAGATAGACTTGCTCAGTATCTCTCAGACAACTGTGAGAACAAATGTGTGCACACAAACACTCCCCCCACACACACCACCTTCCAAAAATTAAGTATCATCTTTTGACATTACATGCTGTATTTCAACATTAAGGAATCAGCATATTTTCTTAATATATCCTAATGTATGCCATAGTGACATAATTCTCTTCCATAACATTGATCCTTTTTGCATTAGTGAACTCTTTCTATACCACCTAGTAACACTAGTTACTGTGTGGTAGGCTACAGGCCATCCTAGGCTCCTAGACTCCTGGTAAAGAAACTTGAAGTCAGTCAGGACCATTGGTCAGAGAGGACCACACAAAGCCAGAGGCTGTTTTCAGTGTGTTGTGCATGTCGTTTCCCTGAGGAAGAACCATAGAGAATTTCTGTGCATTAGAGGAAGAAGTCAGGATTTATGAGCTTCCTGTGTGATAGCCCCCCACATTCCTCATTTTGCTAGAGATGAGAGCAGTGGGCAGAGTGGTGTGGAGGGCACGGACTTACTCTGCTTTTCCATGTACAATGACAAACCTCCAATTATAACAACAGGATAGCAGACACATGTCACAGAGGTTAGAGAAAGCAGAATGCAGGCCATTACTAAATGCTTTGGAAAGAATTCTCCAAAACCCAGGACTGGACCCAGAAGACTGAGCAAAATTGGGGTGTGGGGAATGAGGACATTCTTAGCATTCCTGCGTAAAACAGCAGCAAAGGCCAGGCTGGGAAGTCAGTGGGGGTGTCAGGAGACCAGAAGTCCCAAGGGGAGAAGTCAGGACACAGGAGCAGTTCAAAGGCATCGTGGGTACACATGCTGTACCTGTGTGTAGAAGTGGGTACAGACATACACACACACACACACACACACCTGTTTGAACAACCTTTATTTGCACATACTGTCTCTGAAATGGTTTTAGCCTGTTTCCTTAATCTGAAAACCATTGCCTGAGTATTAGGAATGATAATAATATCTCTCATGCTGAAAAGTGTGAACAACTTAAAAGAGGTGTTCATATCTAAACCTTTAAGACATGGCAAGTCACTCCCTTGAAGCCCTCCACTTACACTGACTTCTTGAGTTGTGAGGAATGCCTATCACTTCAACTTTACAGTTGCATTTTTAAAATACCATTTACTTAAAATACCTGTTAAAACATTCCTTCATTACTTGAAAAAGCTGATAAGATTCTCGACCTGACACTACTTGCTTCCAGAAGTAGCTTCTTCCAGAACACCTAGGGAGAAGAGCAAGGGCGACCTGGCATCTCTTTTTCAGAAGCCAGGGGACTGGGCCAGGTGACAGCCAGCTGTTTCTATTCTGAATCTGCTGTCACCTCCTTAGAACTTCCTGCTCTGCCCACAAAAAGGAAAAGCACCACTCAGCGAGCCAGCTACAGGGGACTCAGCCAACACTTTTTTCTTCTGTTTGTTGAATGCTACATACTGTGGGGTATCATGAATGTGTCCTGTCTTTCTCAGAACCTGCCCCAGTAGAGGACTGTGATACAAACCTTGAAGCCCATGTGTAGGGATCAAGATATTCTTAAAGACTGTGTTCATATTTACTGACACCTACTTAGCATGTTCCTGTTGCTCCGAGGCCCTGGCATCCATGTCCATGCCAAAGTCTTTGCTGCTGAATGTTGAAGAAACCTTTCTTAGCTCTAAGCCTTCAATCTCATGATTGAAGAGACGGTTCTGAGTTTTAGCTTTCCCTGTAGAGAAACGCTGGGATAGTAAAGCATTTTTCAAACAACCCTCTTGAACGCCCAATATAAGCTGGGACCTATAATCTGCTGACAACATCCCTTAAACCTCTATCAATCTGTAAGATAGCTATTACTACTTTATTTCAGACTAATGAACCTGAAAATCAGAGAAGTTGAGCAACTCAAGATCTTATAGTTAATAAACTACCTCAATTTTCATCTAGGTTTTGCTAACTCAACTTCTTTTAAAAAATTATTTATTTTTATTTTATGTGTATGAGTGTTTTGCCTGCATGTATGTAAGTGAACTGTGTGCGTGCAATACCATCCGAGGCCAGAACAGGGCATCAGATCTCCTGGAACTAGTGTAATGAATGTTTTTAGCCACCAGGTCGATGCTGGGAAATGAAATTGGGTCCTCTGCAAGAGTAGTCAGCGTTCTTAACTGCTGAGCCATCTCCCCAGGCCCTCCACTTCACTTCTTAAAGGGAGGTGTGATTCTTCTGCGTCAGTTCATTCTTTCTTCCAATGAATATTTAATGAGCTTCTATTAAATGTATGTTCTCTGGAAACACAACTGTAAATAAAACAGGTTATGGTTTTCATAAAGGTCATGTACAGGTTGCTAGAGAGAAAATTCAAAAATATATAATGTATTATGTGGTTTGTTTTCTGTTACTATAACAACATGTTTGCCCTAATTCACTTTTAGAGAAAAAAAGCTTCATTTTGTGTCATGGTTTCAGAAGTTGTAGCCCATGATCAAGTAGACTTGTGACTTTTAGGTCTCTGGTCAGTGTGTCAGATGCCAATGACAGGGAGCAAGTAACAGAGCAAATTGCTCACCTCATGGACAGGAAGCAAAAGTGGAAGCCATAATACACTTCAAGAGCATATTTCCAGTGATCTAAAAACCTCCCATGAGGCTCCACCCCCAAATAGCCACCTCAGCACCAAGCTTTAAACATGTGGGCCTTGAGGAATATTAAACATCCATATTATAGCGAGTGCTATGGGAAAAATTTAACCATGACACTAGGAAGCAAGAGTGAGGGGTGGGGCATTATGATTTACAAGGGAATGATGCATTTCTGATGACAGGACATAAAAATGCTTCCTGTCATGTCAAGAACAATTTGCAAACTCCTGGAAGTTGTCACAGACAGCTGTCATGACAATACAATGCTCCCCCAGCCAGCATAAGAGGATTCCTTGCCAAATAGGTGTTTCAGCTTGTGGGAAAACTCTATCAAAATAGGAATGTTACAACACAGATGGACTGAATGAGATGTGGCAGTGATTTGACCCCACAAGCTGTAATTATTCCTACCTTGATTAGAAATCAGCCCCTACCTCCTACCCCTTTCTTTCTTCACAACGAGTCTTTGAAAACTGATTCCCACCAATCTGGAAACCATTTGGTGATTCCCAGGAGGAAAGAGCTATGTACCAGTGTGATTATTGGTGGTGTTTTCATTAAGTATGACATGGCTGGAAATTACTGGGAAAAACCACTACAAATGAACAAATGAGTTTCAAAAGATGTGACAAATTAGCATGTCTAAAGATTGGCCACAAAATCAGGAGGTTGATGAGCTATCAATATGTCTAAGCTGTATAAACAGGCACTGTTGTAGGCTAGTGCGATCCAGTGATCTAGAGAGAAGGTGGTCCCATCCTTTAGAAAATAAGTGATTTAATAATAGAACAATGGCCTTTGGGAGGATTGTGTTTCCCAGAAGTAACAAGGTTTGTTAATACTTAAATTGATAGAGGATGGGGAGTTCTTGCTTCTAAACAGTTCTAACAGAAAGAAAGGAAAGCTAAGAAGAGCTCTCCATATATGACAATACTGTAATCATAAGCGCAACACACAGTAAAACAGCTTTGAGGTTATCTAAAATCTGTTCTGTGCGTCTTAACTCCTTGGTGGTATGATTGGGACAGAAATGCCAATTAGATCCAGAGTGGTAATGGAAACGATCAAATTTACTATTGTTTTATGCAAGTCCTAATGTGACACCATCGAACAGAGAAGCCAGTGTTCAGTACTATGTGGACATTGAACATTTGAAATATGACTGCTCCTAATTCAAAAGTGCTCCAAGGAAGGATGAATCAGATTTCACAGAGAATTAGTACAAAATAATTTAAAATATGTTAACAGTTTTCATCATTTTGAAATGGCAACATGTAGACACTATCTGATGAAATAAAGTAGACTATTAGAGTTACTTTTATCAGCTTTATTTCATTTTATTAGTATAACGGTTAGAAAATTTGAAAATGCACACATCTCATGCTATATTTCCATTTTTTCTTTATTTTATTTAGTATTCTCTCTCGTTTTTTTTTTTTGAGCCAGGGTCTTCCTGTAGCCCCAGCATGTCCTGAAACTTACTATGTGGACCAGAATGGCTTCAGTCTCACAGAGGTCCACCTGCCTCTGCCTCCTGAGTGCTGGGTTTAAAGGTGTACGCCATCACACCCAGCTCCATTTTTTCCTTTATAAAGCTTAAGAAATATAAATAAAGCGTTTTTTAGTCTAAAATCTGTTTTTTCTAAGGACTCCTATGCCTGGTATATTTTGGTTTTGAAGGAATGTCTTTTTCTACCCTTCCTCTCTGTTTTATGTTCTTGAAAGTGAAATGATTCTCTTGTAGGCTGCGAGTATTTCAGTCTATTTTCATTTTTTTCATCTGTTTAACCACTTTATGTGTTTTGATTGGGACACTTAGTTGATTTACATGCAAGGTAATTTTAATAGGGCAGGTTCACCCACAGCCATTATAGCCTTATACTATTCTGACTCTAACCGGTAAAGTATTCTCAGTTTAATTGTGGGTATACTTTTTGCCAGTGAGTTTTACACTGCCAGGGACTTTTCTGTTTCTATTTAACATCCTTTCCTTTTCCTTGAAGAAGCCCCTTTAGTATTTCTTCTAAGCAAGGTCTTGTGGTGATGAACTCCCTCAGCTTTTGTCTGTCTGGCAAAATCCTTGTTTCTTTACATCTGAAGAACAGTTTGTGGTACAGTATTCCTTTTTTATTGAGTTTTTTATTGTATTTAGAGTCTCTCTCATAGCCACATCTTCCCTTACCAGTCCCCATCAAATGTGCTCTAACATATATAATATATATCATATATAATTATGTTGTATATTATGGGAGTTACCATTATAGATTGATAGATAGATAGATAGATAGATAGATAGATAGATAGATAGATAGAGGCCACTGTTGTACCAGTATAATTGTACCGGTACCAATAATATACATATATATAATATATATATTATATATATATATATGTCTAATTGTACCTCCAAATATCAGTCAGTGTTGGTTCATCCATTAGACCCTGGTTAACCTACTAAGAGTCACAGTCACTAAGAGAATGAGACTGACTTTCCACCTCCCAACAGCCATCTGTTGCCAATAGTTCCTCAGGTGGGTTGGGGTTTCTTACCCACTTCCCCACAGCTATGCTAGGATTTTGTCTGCTTTGAGCTTGCATGGGACTTGTGCATGTTATCACAATTGCTGTGAGTTCATATGAGTAACTGCCCAGCTGTCTAAAAGACTCTATTTCCTTTTGGTCACCCACCAGCCCTGACTCTCACAATCTTTCCACCCTCTCTTCTGCAGTGATCCCTGAGCCTTGGGAGACAGACGTTTGATATAGGTGACCTATTCAGGAATAAGCACTCTGCAGCCTCTTGTTCTCTGCACTGTGGCCAGTTATGGGTTTCTATATTAATCACCATCTGCTGCATGAGGAAGCCTCTCTGGTGAGAGTTGAAAGATGCATTAATCTATGAGTATAACAATAAGTCATTAGGAGTCAGTTTAATGCTCTATCTATTTAGTAGAAAACTAGTATTAGGTCATCCCTATGCCCTGTGACCCATCTATCCTCAGGTTCCTAAGCCTGATATCAATGCCAGGTATGGGCTCTGTCCTATGAAGGGGACCTTAAATTCAATTAGAAAGTGGTCCATAACTTCCATAATATACAGGCCACTATTGTACCAGTGGGCATACTTTGCCAGGCCAATTGTTGCTGTGGCTTGCAGGATTCACAGCTAGGTAAGGCTGATGATATACTTTCTTTTCCAGTAGCATACATAGCACCTTCATGCTAGCTATGAAAGCTAGCCAGTAGAGAAGAGGCTTTTAAGTCAATACCACCTTGATTTCTCTGTTTGTTCTACAGTTCATATATGTAGTGTCTTCAGCAATAGGGTCTTACATGCACAGCATTCTTGATTGGCAGGATACTCCCCACATTGCCTCCCTGCCCTATTCAGCATCTCGAATATATCATTTTAGTCTCTTTTACTGAGAAATCTGTCCATAGTTTTATTACAGTTCCCTTATGTGTTATTCATGTAAGTTTGACTAGAGACACTTGTCCTTTCTGTACCTGGGTATTTATCTTTCCAAGGATTTGGAGATCTTTGTGCAATTATCTTTAAATAAATGTTCTATCTCTGTATCTCTTCCTTCCCCTTCTTGAACTCCTGTAACTCAAATATTTGCTATTCTGATTCTACCCCATAAATCTCATAAGCTTCACCCAGTCCTTTTCCTTCCTTTCTGTGTTTCTATACACAGTTAATAACTTGTCTCTATCTCATGGATTCCTTTTGCTTGATCAATTCTCTGCTTGACATTCTCTGCTACATTTTTTTTATTTCATTCATTGTGCTTTAAAGCTATAAAGTATTTACTTGATGTGTGTGTGTGTGTACACGCACACATGTGCAGTGTCTCACACATGGTAAACATATGCTGGAACACTTAGCTACATCCCTAGCCCTATCTGATTTTTTTTAACTGAAAAAAACTTTATCGAGAAATTCATACATGCATTTAAAGGGTTTTGATCAAATCCACACCCACTCCTTCACTTCCAGCACCTCCCATATCTTCCCATCACTTTTTTCTGACAACTTTGTATTCTTTCTTCTTTCTTCTTTCTTCTTTCTTCTTTCTTCTTTCTCCTTCCTTCCTTCCTTCCTTCCTTCCTTCCTTTCTTTCTTTCTTTCTTTCTTTCTTTCTTTCATGGGGCTTTTCGCTGCTCTAACATTCCCCTTCTGAAGAGGTACTCTTTCTTTCATGGGGCTTTTTGCTATTCTAACACTCCCCCCTCTGATCTGATTTTTTAAAAGTAATATTTTTACTGATTCTTTGAGAATTTTATATGATATATTTTGAGCATATTCAAACGTCCTCCCGCAGGGGCTAGAGAGATGGATTAGCAATTAAGAGTACTTGCTCTTACAGAGAAACTGGGTTCAGTTCCCAGAACCCACATAGCAGGTAACAACCACCCACAACTCCAGTTCCAGGGGATCTGATGGCCTTTTCTGGACTCCACAGTCATTGCACACAGACGATGCACAGATAAGCCTGCAGGCAGAATACTCATATACATAAAATATAGAAACATCTTTAAAAACAAAGAAACAAAACAAAACCTCCTCCCACATCCCCTCTCAGATCCACCCCAGCTTCCCTTCCCCACCTCTTTGCATTTGACTTTTTCCTACTTTACACTTTGTTTTGTTTTAAAAATAGCTTAACTCTCAGTGGTACTTTTTGCCTTGGTCATTTATGGTCTTCTAATATTGTTGACTTGCTTATCTGCATTTTCTAGAATTTTGCTGAACTTCCTTAAAACTATTATTATGTATTCTTTGTTACGGATCTCTACATTTCTTTAGAATGGTGTGCTTTGTTTGAGGGTGAGGACATATCCGTGACTGCTCTTGGTCCTTGTGATTGGGTACTGTCTGCCTGTCTGCCTGCTAGAAGCAGGGACTTACTCCAATATCTGTAGAGTAACTGCCTCTTGAGACAGTTTTTCACCAGTCAGCATGGTCACTGTTTGGATAAGCCAGGCTAACAGCCATGGTTCACAATCACACTTCTTGGCCAAGTCCTCAGACAGGCTGACCTGATGCCTGAAACTGTGGAATTGGGTAGGGAGCATCTGAATTTACCACAATGGTCCTGTCATTTGATCAGTGGGAGTGGATGTGGACTTGATACTTGTGTCTACAGACTTGAGCCTGTGGTCTCATGGGGTTGACTGATGCCTGAGTCCACAGGAACTGAATTGGTGTTGGGCAGGCTTTAGTCATGAGTGCTTGGGTGCTGCTACTTAGGTGCTAGATCAGAGCTGGTGCCTCGGTCCGCTAGACTTATGTCCATAAAAGCTGGTCTTGTGCTAGGACCCTGAGGTCATGTGAGTAGACAGTGATCCTAGGTGTGTGGGGACTGTATCTAGGAGTACCGGCCTGATAATTGAGGCCAGGGACATCAATTTGAGGCTGGTATAGTCCTGAGCCAGATCATCCTTTCCTCTAGTTAATCTGGAGTCCAGGACTATCCTGGCAGTGAACATGTCTGGAATATATGTCCACAGGTCTAGCTTGGAGACTTGATATGAAGGTTTCAATCTAATGATTAAGGCTTAGGATTCCAACCTTGTACTGAAACATGCATGAAGCTAGGGATCACAGGGGTTAGGCTTCTTCTAGGGGCTGCTAGGCTAATATTGTCCTTAGGAGAGCCTGGAGACCATCTATGACGACTGCCCTGGCTCTGGGATAGGTTCAAAGCCCAAGGCCATTGTGGCTACCAGCATTAGGATTGGTCTAGAGGCTAGAGCTGCTGGGTTTGGCCTGGTGGTGGAGCAGAGCCAGAGACTGAATCTATTAGAACTGGTACTTGTGTTATAAAATCTGGTTTGCCATGGGAGTGGACTTGGAGGCTCAGTCCTTAGATACCAGCCTGGAATCTGATATTGTAGCTTGGCTTTTACTGGGCCAACCCTCAAAGTCACGTGCTCATCTTCCACTTTCTTTGAGTGAAGGGCATGTCTTTATGCCATGTTATGTAGGGTTAGGGGAAGAGAATGACACAGATAATGCAAAACTGTCCTTCCTACCCGTTCCAATGTGTCCATATTTCTGTGCTTCAAAAAGGTGTTACAGCGCACTGGATGCTTTAGCTCTTGTGAAGGTATTTTCATGTATGGATAGTTGCTCAGACTGATGCTACTGTGGGAGAAAGAAGCAGTGTGATACCCTGTTCCGACCTCTCAATAAGAAAAGTTTGAATTCAGCTAGTCTCAAACACTTTTAAAATTCTTTACTTATTTTTATTTTGTGTAGAAGCATTTTACCTGCACGTGCATAAGTGCACCCATGCATGCAATGCTTGTGGAGACCAGAAGAGGGTGTTGGAGCCCCTGGAACTGGAGTTAAGGATGGTTGCTGGGAACTGAACTTAGGTCCTCTGCAAGAGCAGCCAGTGCTCTTAACCCAGTAATTAATAAACAGGGGCAATCTCTCTGGCCCCTGGAAGAGTTTTTAAAGCAATGTGGAAGTTAGATTTAAGTTAGACTAATTGCAAGGAGGCATCAGATTACATTAGTAAATAAATAAATGCTTTGGATATCTTCTCATTAGAACAAGAACAGTAACAGAAAAATATAAGGAAGGAAGGAAAGTGATCTAAGCAGATTCAAATCAAGATGACCAGGTACATGGATCAGCTACATGGATCAGAAAGGCAAAGCAATTAGTTATCTACAAGGAACCATTCAGTGTTGTGTAGCAGATCTACATCATTGTGCAACATCACCACAATCCAATTATAGAGCATTTTTATTACCCCCAAAAGAAACTATGCAATCCTCAACAATTACAGGGCTGGTAGTCACTTCCTAGAGGTCATTAGATAAAACACTGATCTCTTATCTGCACATATGTAGTAACAAAAACGTTCCCCATAAGTCCAGATCCAACTGGCTTTACTGGCCAATTCGAGCAAACACTGGGAAATAATATCGGTCCTTTATTAACTTCCCAAATACAACAGAAGAGCATTTATTCTGAGAGGCTAGATTTATCTAATATCAAACCAGACAAAAATATCTCAAGGAAACTATTTGCAAACTCTGTGATGTGAAGCAAAAATTTGCCCTACTCAGTCTCAAGAATCACATTTGCAACCAGCAGCAGGGATGTCACAAGGAACAGGCAATAGACACAAACATCTAAGATCTCTTATCAGGAGCAGTTTTAGTTTGCCCAGATGCTGGCAGATATGGAATGCCCATGAGAAGTATCCAGAAAAGGGGGATAGATGCAGAGTCCTTAATACAACATATACAATTCCATTCTAGTTCAGAGAAACAGTGCATCAAAATCGAGCCATTTCTCTCCTTTTAAGGAGTTAATACTGGTTTGCAGAGTGAGAGTAAGGCCACCTATGTGCACTGTGAAATTCAATAAAGCCAGGATTTATTCATTTCTACCAGCATAAAATCTTTCTTCGTTATCACCTCCACCAACCCAGGATCCTGAACTCTTCACGGCTCCATGTCAACATCTCTGAGAACTAGGCTGACTCAATAGGTAAAAGGGATTGCCACCAAGACTGACCACCTGAGTTTGACTTCAGGACCCACAAGGTGGAAGAAGAGAACTGACAGCAGGAAGTTGTCTCCTGACAGCCACACATACACCCTGGCATGTATGTCCCCATCCCACAATAAATAAACGCAATACAAAATGTTTAAGTAGTTATATTTACTAAGAATCTACTTTAATTGCAACACCAAATTCCATGCCACTGGAAACAGAAAGACTTCTATAAGAACTCTGAGAATTCCCGTGAGCATTTGCTCCTTGTTCAGGCTGCACATCAAAGAGGTTCTGTGAGCAGAATAAACAGGAGACATGGAGGAAACACATCTGCATCCGGGTCAAGCTGACCAGAAAAAGCAAGCTTGTCTTTCCTTTCAAAGACACGCACACATATTATGTGTACATATATATATACTTTGTATACACTATTGTTGATGCATAAAATATGCATCACAAAGATACTTTAAAATGTCAACAGTTAAAGACTCAGAAACATATTCAAACAATTTAAACTCCTGTTAATTTTCATGACAAGGGACTTTTAAGCAGACCTTTATAATCCTTTGATGACTTAGAAGACTTTTCTTGTATCTGATAAGCAGTCACTTTGAGTCACTCGTATTTGGTGCTATAATCACTGGGGAATGCGTAGCTAGGCCTCTAAAAGCCCCATTTGCCTCATTTGCTCCTGAGATTAAGAGCATCCAAGAGGCAGGTATTGTGTTTGCTTTGGGACCATGCAGTCTAATTCCCATCGTCACCATCTGGACTAATTCCATTTTAAGACTAGCTAGGTGAGGCCTGCTAATCTCTGGCCGATCTTTTATCACAGGGTCAGATCTCTGTAACAACCAGCAGCTTAATCCTCCTCCCCTCCTAACACCATATAAAGTGTTGGTCCTTGACATTTTCATAAAAAAAAAAAAAAAAAAAAACAACATTAGAGAATTGTAGCATAGGAAATCTGATGAATCACAGGGGTGGACTCATGGGTTAAAAATGGGGAGGACTGAAATGCTAACTGAATGGTGGAAAGACCTATTTCTCCTAATGTCTTCAGGTCATAAAAGCAGAGCTAAGAGCTCACGCTAAGGCAGAAATGTAGAAAAGCTGACAGAAGAGCTTTCCACAGAGGAATGCTCCCAAGACGGCACTTGGAGTCTGCTCATTTTGTTTTATGACACAATAAAAAACGAGAATGGAGACTTCTTTCTTCCAAAAGGATCAGGCCAAAACCTGTGGCATGTGCCTTGAACTCATTCACAGAGGAACCGACATAGTTTAGAGCAGAGTTGTCTAAAAATAACTTGTTTCATCAGTTCTGGGACATTTTTTCAGTCTTTTGCCAAGAATCCAGTTAATGTATGTGGCTTTTTTTTTTTTTTTTTTTTTTTTCAGGCAATTTTATGGGGTCTCTCTATCTTTTACTCTTTTATAAAGAAAATCATACTGCCAAGTGTGTATGAAAAATAATGGTGAGAAGTAAGATGCTAATGCTCCTAATGCAATTACTTAATTCCCTTAGACCCAGGACGTTTATGAAGATAAATTAATTGAGCTGAGCTACTCCTGAAGTTCTCCTCTTTCTCTCTCTGCAGCTCCTATCGTGGCTTACTCTGCAGAGAGCTGAGGCCTCACTGCCTCTGTGAGCCTCGCAGTGTAGAGGCAAGGAGGGGACCTGCAAACCAGGAGACTGGTGCTTCAACCTTGCTCAGAGTTTCTGCAGAAGCTACAAAGAAATAATTCAAGTAAAGATAGAGGCCTACAGAGATGGCTGAGCATTTAAGAGCACTGGCTGCTCTTGCAGAGGACCCAGGTTCAGTTCCTAGCACCCACATGGTAGCTAACAACCAGTCTTTAACTCCAGTTCCAGGGGATCAGATGCCCCCTTTCTGGCCTCTGTGGGCATTGCATGCATGGGTGCACCTATATACATGCAGGCAAAACACTCATATACATTAAATAAAAATAAATAAAGTGAAGGTGGCCTATCTTTTGGGGGACACCTATATGTAAAAATAATAACAAAACCATACAAAATATATTAAGGAATTAGATGTTCATGAACTTTCAACAGAGTAGACTTCAAAGACCATTTCTCTCTTTCTTCTCTTTTCTTTCTTTCTTTCTTTCTTTCTTTCTTTCTTTCTTTCTTTTTTTCTTTCTTTCAAAACAGGGTCTCTCTGGAGTTCCACTTGGCCTGAAACTCACTATATGGACCAGGCTGGGCTTGCTTTCACAGAGATCCACCTGACTCTGCCTCCTGAGTACTGGGATTAAAGGTATGAGCCACCATGTCCAGCTGTTTTCTTTTTTCTAAGCTGGGTCACTTTTGGCTGAGCCTCTAGCCTCCTGGAAGCTTCTAATTATACCTTAAATCAAGATTACCATACTTTATAAATCAACATTTCAGAATACATCTGTTCAATTGTTCATTTAGGAAGTATTATTAACCTAACAAAATCCCCAACATCATTAGCTATGGATCCCAATACTACAATAGCCTAGACAAACAACTTGCTCGTAACATTTTATTTTTTTTTTATTTTTTTTTTACTATTTATGAGAGTTATTTTTACATTTAAAATTTTTGTTATTTTTTTCAGAATTTCATACATGAATATTGTATTTTTATTATTTCCAGCCTTCCCAGGCTCCTTCAACTCCTCCCACACCCCGCCCACTCCCTCATAATGTCTTGTCCTCCTCTTTGATTATTATTGCTATGTACATACATACATACATGTATAAATATGCATGCATATAATGCTCTGAGTCTATTTAGTAGTACTCACGTGCACATGTGTTTAGGGCTTCCCAGTGGGATTAGATAACATCAGGGAGCTAGTCTCTGGAGAAAACTGATTCTCCCTCTCTCAGCATCCATTGGTTGCCTGTAGCTCTTCATTTTGAGATTGGACCCTTTGAAATTTTCCCCTTTCAAATTTGCATGCTAACTGGTTTTGTCATCATGCAGATCTTGTTAGGCTACCATACTGTGGAGAGTTCATGGGTGCTTCCGTATTGTGTTTACAATGCATTAAGCTGGCCGCTTGTCCCTCTGGCTCTTACAATTTTTTCACCCCCTCTTCTGCAATGTTCCCCGATCCTCAGGTGTAGAGGTCGCATTGTAGACGTGTCACTTAGGGTTGGGCACCTTACAGTCACTTATTCTCTGCATTTGACTAGTTATGGAACTTAGTCTCCATCTATTGCAAGACAAAGCTTCATTGATGAATGGTGAGAAGTACACGGGTCTGTAAATATAAGAATACGAATTCAGAAAATAGTAAGAAATTACTTTGTTCTAAGCATGTGACAAAAGCAGGGCCTTCTCTAGGGTCTATGACCACTTCAGTCACGTGTACTTGGCTGTGTTTACAGAACCTTGCATGGATTCTCTCCTACTAAGCAGGCCTTAAGTCCAGTTAGACAGCTGTTGATTACCCCTAAGACAAAAGTGCCTCTATTGCACCAGTAGACATTATTTTCTGGGCTACTCATTGTTGTGGTTTATAGATTTTACAGTTGACTAGAATCATTGGTTGGTTTCCTCCTTGGCAGCTTGCATAGCACCTTCTGATACTATGATGAGAGCTGGTCTTCAGGGAGGAGCTTCCAGCTCAGTTCCAGCTCAGTTGCTCCAAGTCCTGTGTCCAGAGTATGTGGTGTTGTCCTGGTTTGTTCTTCATTGCTATGACAAAATACTCTGACCAATACCAACTTGGGGAGGAAAGGGTTTATTTGTCTTACATCTCCCAGGTTGCACGCAGTTCATCAGGGAGCCCAAGGTAGGAACTCAGGCAGGAACCTGGAGGCAGGAGCTGGAGCACAGGCCATGGAGGAACACTGCTTACAGGCTTGCTCCCTTGGCTCCTGCTCAGCCTGCTTTCTTATGCAACACAGGCCCACCTGCCCAGGGTGGCACCACCCACAGTGGGCTGGGCCCTCCACATCACTCATCAAGAAGATGCCCTTCAGACATGGCCACAGGCCAGTCCAATAGAGGCAATTCCCTGATTGAGGCTCCCTCAACCCAGGTGTGTCAAGTTGACACTAAAGCTATCCAGCACAATTGACCCCTTGTCAACTTGACACACAAACACATCACTATTAAACCATAAGCTTTCCAATTCTTGTCCCCAAGCTATGATGTTAACATTAATATCACAACATAAGACAGTACAACCTTAAAAACCCCACAGTCCTTAAAAAAATCCAACACTTAAAAGTCCATAGTCTCTTTTAAAAGTCTCAACTGTGGGTGGCTTCTGTAAAATCCAAAACCAGTACCATCTTATTTCAAAGGGAAGAATCGGGCACACCTAAGCAAAACCAAAGTCCAGCAAAGTAGCTCAA
>NW_008336933.1:2649451-2666980 GCF_000622305.1 Nannospalax galili
GCTTCCCTTTGAAGCTTCACAAGCCAGGCCTCCATCGTCTACAGCTCTTTCAGCATAACTGTTCCAAGCTCCACAGCAACAAATTCTGAGCACGCAATGACCTTTCCAGCCCAAAGCTCCAAACACTTCCACAGTCCTCCCCAAAACATCAAGGTCAGGTCTGTCACAGCAATTCCCCACACTCTAGTACCAATTACTGTCTTGGTTTGTTTCTCCATTGCTGTGACAAAGCACTCTGACCAAGATCAACTTGGGGAGGAAAGGGTTTATTTGTCTTACATCTCCCAGGTCGCACGCAGTTCATCAGGGAGCCCAAGGTAGGAACTCAGGGCAGGAACCTGGAGGCAGGAGCTGGAGCACAGGCCATGGGGGAACGCTGCTTACAGGCTTGCTCCCTTGGCCCCTGCTCAGCCTGCTTTCTTATGCAACACAGGCCTACCTGCCCAGGGGTGGCACCACCCACAGTGGGCTGGGCCCTCCCACATCACTCATCAAGAAGATGCCCCTCAGACATGGCCACAGGCCAGTCCAATAGAGGCAATTCCCTGATTGAGGCTCCCTCAACCCAGGTGTGTCAAGTTGACACGAAAGCTATCCAGCACAGGTGTCTTCAGTAGTAGGGTCTTACCTTCAAGTTCTTAGAGGAAATCAAGAGCTGTAGCAATATCCCATAATATTTTGGGACTCTCTTGAAATATCCTGACAACAACTCAATGGGAGGCTTCCCTTGCCTGGCACTGGGATTTTTGTTATATAGCCTTCAGCTATATACATGCACTCGTGTGTATATTGAATGTATATTTTTCACTGGGCTTATGAAATAATATATTTCTCTTTCTTTGTAGGAATGGCTTTTATAAAATGGACAGGATTTGGACTAATAACTTCCAATTACCTTTGCAATCAAAGCAAACTCACTGAGCCATGTGCTCTTGTGACCCGGCGCCCTGCTCCTTCAGAGCCTTGATTTGTTGCTCTACCAAAGATTGTGAATGAATGTGTGTAGGCTTGAGAATGAACAAATCAGAGCACCGAAAGGCAGTCCATGCATCTTCTTTGAAAACAATGAAGATTGAGAAGAATGCTTGACACTGTGGATATGAGATGTTTTAGGCCTAGGAATGACAGGGCAAGATTGTCTGATAAGAGAAGGTGGATCCACACTTGTAGTTCCTCAAACTGATGCTGGAGAGATGGTTTTGAATAAAACCTTAGTTTTTAAGGGTGGGCCTGAATTCAGATGGTGCCTGTTTCTCCAGACGTCTCCTGGAACCAAGCTCCTGAATTAGGCCTCACTTATACTTTATTCAAAACCATCTATCCAGCATCAGATTGGGGAACTACAAGCATGGATTGACCCTTCTCTTAAAAACTAAGGTTAGGCCAGGCATGGTGGCGCATGCCTTTAATCCCAGCACTCGGGAGGCAGAGGCAGGCGGATCCCTGTGAGTTCGAGGCCAGCCTGGTCTACATAATGAGTTCCAGGACAGCTGGGGCTATAGGGAGACCCTGTCTCAAAAAGATCCCCCAAAAAAACCCCAAAACTAAGGTTAGGAGTCAAGCTGCTTGTTTAGGTCTGACTATAATGTGACATGTAATATGACATGGTAACACTGTAGTTTTTCATACCACCTAATATTATTTATGTCCTCTCTCTCTCTCTCTCTCCCTCCCTCCTCCCTCCCCATTTATTTTCCCCTTGCTAACACCTGTGTCCTACTACCCCTCTCTTGCCAGGTCCTTCTCCACCCCCACCCCAGGTTCCTGGTTCCTGCAGTTGTATCACAATATATACTCATATCTAAGGATTTGGAGCTAAGAGCCACGAATGAGAGAGAATATACATCATTTGATTTTCTGAATCTGACTTATCTCACTCAGCATAACAGCTTCTAGCTCCATCCATTTGCTTGAAAATTCATTTTCCTTTATAGCTGAATTAGACCTCCATTGTGTAAGTGTACTCCATCTCATTATCCATTGGTTGAGGGTTATTGTGAAAAGAGTATCCACAAACATGGCTGAGCAAGTCTTTCTGTAGTAAGAAATTGAATGCTTTGCGTATATGCAAGGAGTGGTATAGCTGGATCATATGGTTGGTCTAGTTTCAGTGTTTTTTAAAAAAGAATTCTCCACACTGATCTCCACAGTGGATGCACCAGTTTGCAATCCCACCAGCAGTGAATGAGGGTTCTTGCTTTCCCACATCCTCACCAGCATTTGTGGTCAGTTATTTTTTTGATCTTAGCCATTCTGACTGGGGTAAGATAAAATTTTAAAGTAGTTTTAATTTTCATTTTCTTAATTGCTAAGGATGTTGAATACTTTTTAAGCTATGCTTTAGCCATTTTCTATTTTTTCTTTTGAGAACTCGGTGTTCAGACCTGTTGCCCTTTTTTTTTTTTTTTTTTTTTTTGGCTTTTTGAGACAGGGTCTCCCTGTAGCCCCAGCTGTCCTGGAACTCACTATGTAGACCAGGCTCTGTTGCCCATTTTTAATTGGGTCATTTTGTTTTCTTGATTCCTTGTTTTTTGGGTTCTTTGTGTATTCTGGAAATTAATTCTCTATCAGATGTATAGCTGGTAAAGATTCTCTCCTGCTCTGTGAGCTTTCCTCTTCCTACTCTGTTGATTGCTTCCTTTGCTGTACAGAAGCTTTTTCATTTAATGAGGTTCTATTTGTCAGCTGTTGACCTAACTTTCTGAACAAACGAAGTTCAATTTAGACAATCATTTCCTGCCCCTATATCTTATGTGGTTCTGCCTATGTTTTCTTCTGTTTCAGCACTACAGATTTTACATTGCGGTCTTTAATTCATTTGGAGTTGATTTTTGTGCAGGATGATAGGTATGGGTTTAATTTCATTCTTCTACACACAGAAATCCAATTTTCCCAGCACTATTTGTTGAAGATGTCATCTTTCCTCCAGTGTGTATTTTTGGTATCTTTGTCAAATATCAGATGGCTGCAATTGTGTGCATTCATGTTTGGGTCTTCTATTTTGTTCCATTGATCTACAAGTCTATTTTTGTGCCTGTGTCATGCTGTTTTTATTATTAAAGCTCTGTAATATAGTTTGAAACTTGGTATGGTAATCTCTTCAGCATTGTTCTTTTTTGCTCAGGATTGATTTGATATCCAGTGTCTTTGTGCTTCCATATGAATTTTAGGATGTTTTTTTCTATTTCTATGAAGAATGCCATGAGGCTCATTCTGTTTGTAAAGGTGGAATTGAAGAAAAAAGAAGGCTCAGAAAGGTCTTGTGTAGGGTTTCTGTTCTCTGCAACAGGATCCAAAGAGCTATGGACCACACTTGCCACCATGTCCCTGCTTACAATCTTCATTTTGTGTGTGAAGCCCTTTTCTGTTGGAAAGGTTTGCTTGCAATTCAAGACCATCTTCTTAGGGGAAACTTGTTCAACTAGGAACTTAGTTGCTTCTTCCTTTGTGCTGGAATAGATTTTTAGATCTAAAGTTTAGTTTCTTTGCCACCTCTTCAAAACAAAACAGAAAACCATAGCCTATAATGAACTCTGTCTGCAGCATTTTTTGTTGTTGTTTGTTATTTTTGGTTTTGCTAGCCCTCTATATTCTCCTATGCCTAAGAATCTAAAAAGAATCATTTTCCTGCTCAAGTTCTGTTCCCTCACTTCCATTTCCTCATCAGTTCTTTCCAGGGGCCTCTGCTCATTCTTCTTCCTTGACCCTTCTTATTTGTGGTGATGTCAGCAGTGACCTCCAGGGTGTCCATGCACTGGCTGCGTTTCAGTTTCTCTCTCTTAAACATTCTATGCATCGACCACTATCTCTTCAAAGCACAGTTGGCCGTCAAGTGTGTGACATACCCCTGTAATTCCAGCACATGGGAAGCTAAGGGATTGCTGTGAATTGGAGGCCAGTCCGGGCTTCATAGGGAGTTCCGAGGCAGCTTGGGCTGCATAGCAAGAGCCTGTGTCCCAAAATGTGAAACAGTGGCAGAGCACGTGCCTAGAACATTGTAAAGATCCCAAGTTCAAGGTACACACTCAAAAGCAAAGCCAACAGAACATTCTTGTGTTCTGGAACACCACATTCTACCATTTCCCCCAGTAGCTCGAGGCATTTTTCTCAACCTCCTGGCAAGCTTATCCTCCTCTCAAGCCTCTTCAGTGTTAGAGTTTCTTAGTGCCTAGACTACCTTAACTACTGCTTCTCTTTCTTTTTTGGTGATCTGGTCTACTCCTTGCTTTGAATTCTTTATGTACATCAACAATAGGCTCTCTCTCTGTGTGTGTCTGTCTTTTTCTCTCTCTCCTTTCTCCCTTCCTCTCTCCCTCATTCCCTTTCTTTCTCTTCTTTCTTTCTCTTTCTCTCAGAATTCTAGATTGCAGATCTGAGTGCATACTGATCTATATTATTAGCACTGTCATGGTCATGATAAACTAATATCTTCCTGTGTAGCTTCCCCCAAAAAGATACAAAAAGATACACAAACAGAAAGCAAGAAACAGATGCTGACTCTTAGCTCCTGTAACCAAATCAGGGGCAGAAGAAAGGAAGTCCTGGTGTCCTTAGACTCTTTCTTACTGTCTTTTCACTTTATATACAGTATCTTAATTCGTTTAAACTGATATAATCCTCACATAGGGGTTGTGCTCATCAACAGCTCTGACTTGATAGGCTCATAGCTCTGCAGCCAGAGTATAAATAATCCACTTCTCTTCACTCAGGTTAAGAGAAGAAATTTTGCTGTACCAGTGAGGCTTGCTCTTCTGTGAAGCAGCCACGGTAGCCCGTGAGTCAACATGTTGTAGTTGGTTTAGATTGGGTCATTCATATACCTCCCTTGTAATTACTAGTGGAATAGTGTTGGGCTATATGGTCACCTGATGAGTTTCTGCTACACTGTTGAACATTCCCACTTATCCCTCTTACAATAATCTCAAGTTCAGACTCATGTCCAGAACTTAACCAACAGTGCTTTGCATAAAATACACAATTCTGAGTCATCAGGAAAATGTAAATCAAAATGGCAATGAGAAGCCATCTTACCCTGTTAGAATGGGTGTCTATCCTAGCCTAGCTATCTATCATCTATCTATCTATCTATCTATCTATCTATCTATCTATCTATCATCTATCTATCTATATATCTATCCATCTATCTATCTATTTATCTATCTATCTATCATCTATCTATCATCAATCATCTGTCTATCTATACATCAGTCTGTCTATCTATCATCTATCTATCAGATGATCATCATTATCTGTCTGTCTATCATCATCTAGCTATGATGCTGGTGAGTATGTAGATTAAAAAGGAACTCATGCAGTTGCAATGTTTGTGGGAATGTAAATTAATATAGTCACACCAGAAAATAGTGTGGAGGTTCCTCAAAAAACTAAAAGCAAAACTAACACATAATCTAGCTGCCCCACTTCTGGGTTTATTCAAGGGAAAGGAAATCAACAAATCAAAGAGATACCTTCATAGCCATATTCATGCAGGACTATTCTCAATAACTAATATTCAAAATCAGCCTAGCTGACAATCATCAAAAAATGGATAAATAAAATTTAAAACACATATGCATATACATGCATGTGCACTCACACACACAAGTTTTATACAACCATAAAGAATGAAATGCTGTCATATGCAGAATGAACTAGAAGATACTGTGGTAAGCAAATCAAGTAAGACACAGAAAAACAAATACTACACATTCTCTTTTATATGTGGAAGCTAAAATACAGGCTAATTTGAAAACAGAATAGTGACCCTGAGCTGGAGAGTTGGCTCAGCAGTTAAGAGCACTGACTGCTCTTTCAGAGGACCCAGGTTCAATTCCTAGGACCTACATGGCAGCTAACAACCACCTATAACTCCAGTTCCAGGGGATCCAACAACCTCTCTGGCCTCCATGGGCATTGTATGACATGGGTGCACTTACACACATACAGGCAAAACACCCATACACATAAAATAAAACTAATATATAAATTTTTAAAAAGGAAAGTAAAATAGTGGCCGCTGGAGATTGGGAAGGGTGGGGGAGTGTGGAAAAGATGATTGTATTTGATTAATGCATACCACACTCATGTATGGATTTATCACACTGAATCTCAGTAATGCATACAGTTAATACATGTTTGTAGAGTTTTAAAAATGATTCTGTTCTGGTGCCTGCACACTCAGAAAATAGAACTTTCACACTCTCTCACCTACCCCACCCATCAACCAGTTATTACAGCCCATCAATTCTGCTTTTGAGACGTTTGCATGCCCATTTCTTTGGTCTCTAATATCTTCATAATTGAAACTGATACCATCTCACACCCAGATGACTGAAGTAGGTCTCCTCCCATTCACTCTCGGGCTCTTCATAGTCTTCCTCCTCCAAGCAGAATAATTTTCTAAAAATTAAAACTCACGGTACTTTGATCCTACTTAAACATCTTGGAAAAGGCCCATTGCTCTTAAGCCTTGACTCTTGAACTTACTCCGTCCCCAGTCTTTCCTAATATTATCTTTTCTTTTTACATGAAACATTCCAAACATATCAGTCCTGCAGCTTTTCAGAAATAATCGGACTTCCTTGGCAGCTACCAGGTTTCATATGAGTCAGGCCAACACATGGTGTTCTGGACGCTTCTAACTCCTGCATCATTGCACACCACTCATCAGATCTACAGTACTTACTCATACAGAGTTTTGAGTGTGACGCTGCAAGAGCAAAGGCTTTGTCTGTTCGTCTTGATAGCCTCATACTGAGTGGATGCTCAGCCAGTACTTACTGAATGAGTACTTGTCCCATTTTGCTGCAGAGCTTTTAAAAAGTATTAATTATCATTGTGCATATGATGTATACGCATGGATGATCATGCCATGAGTGTGCGGAGGTCAGAGGACAACTTTCTCTCCTGCTTTTACATGAGTTCTGAGGTTAGAACTCACATCATTGGGTTTGTGCAGCAAGCGCTCTGTCAGTTGAGCCATCTCGCTGGCCCCTTATTATAGACCATTGCATGTCTATCTTTTCTGCCGTGGTACAAACTTGTCTCTTTACTGCACAAATATCTGTGTCTACCTTGTGCTAAGGAGTGAGTTAAATGTTAGGAACAGAGGCTTGAAGAAGATGGAGGAGACTCTTACCTTTGGGAAATTATAGCCTTCTTGCTGTGCAGAAACTATTTGTTGTTTTCTTTCTGAGGTAGGATAAAAAGGCAGGGAAAAGTAAGAGAACATGAGAAGGGAAGAATGTCCCTCACCCCAGGCTCTAGTTTGCCTTTCTTGAGAGTCAAGAAATATCAACAAAACTGAAAAACTTAAAACTGCCTATAGAGATGTGTGTTTCCCTGAAAACTGCCCAAACGAGGATGTCAAGAGCAGCAGATGACCTGTGCCTCCTTAGGGCTAGGATGTTTGTGACCCTGAGTGGTGCTTGAGCAAGTAAGTCAAACCCAATTAGGGGATCATGAAAACCTTGACTTAGGACCCCTTGGCTCCAAACACAAGCTGCATCCTGGGACTATCCCTGACATCTGATATGGGCTGAACCCTTACTTAACCTGAGGCAGAGAGCAGCAGAGCAGAACTGAATTAAAGGACACCCAGCTAGCATCCAGTGAAGAACCAGTTGTCAATTGGGTTAAAACTCACATTTTGATGACCAGAAATGACATGTTCTGTGTTGTGGTGAGAAAGTAGGATCCCCAAGGACCACCAAGCTGTGGGTTTCATGGGTCAAACGTGACCATCACCCATTAGAAGGAATGAAATAGGGATGTTCCAACCAGCAGCAGGGAGAGAAGAAGAGCGGAGATTGGGGGTACCTGGGAGCCTGGGGCAAAGAGATGTCGATGCACTGAGAAGGGACAGTGGAGGTGAGATCGCCCAGTTTTCATTTGAAGCTCTTTTCTCAGTGTCTGTCTCCAGCTCTGCATTGTGAGCTGTGACAGCAGGAACAATGTCTTGATTTTCAGAGTTGTGGGGCCAATCAGAACAGTCCCACGTGCTTGATGGTACATGATGGTGCATGAGTAAGTGCTCCTTCTGTCCCAGAGAGGATGTGCCCATCAGGCAGTTCTGGGGCTCGGTGTCTCTAGACAACTAGGAAACCCTTGACAGGAGGCTCACAAGCCCAGGTATTCCAAGTCATTCCCAAATCATGGTCAGTAAGCATATGGATCTGCCACTTGACCACTAAAAAGTGTCAGAAGAGAAAAAGAACTTCACAAAGATTTTAATAATCCGTAATTGTGTTTATGCCTAAAAAGCACAGCAGTAGAGTGGGCAAGATGATGATGTTGGGTAATGTTTTTCAGGGAAAAAGAGTGACAAGAGTATTGTGATATATAATATGAAACGGCTATTTGATGCCTTTTGACAGAAAGGAGTCAAAAATTAAGGAGGCTGAAGACCTCAGAGACAAACTCAGGACCAGTTTTCTTCCAAAGCAGGTGCAACATCGTGTATTTCCTAAGTAAAAGGTGACCACATAATGGATAAACTTGTGAACTCTAGAATCATCAGTCTGGCTTTGTTCGTGGCAGTATGGATTCTGGACAAGCCACTTGGCATTTTTAGAGTCACTCATTTTATCATAAAAATGAATCTATGAATGAGACCCAAGTCAACGCTGAGATCGTTAAGGGAAATATTTAGTAAAGCTTCCAGGATGTGTTACAAGCTGACACGCATAGGGATCACTACTGCTCGCACGCACACATGACCTGCAGGAGGTGTATTGGGTTCCCGAGTCCATCTGTAATCCTGACGACTCCAAGGAGAACAAGAGAAAAATGAAGAGCCCTTGAGATCACCTATGCAGGAGAGGCCAGGCAGAGCTGTGTATAGAGACAGTACTCAGTAAGCGATGATTGTCTTCCCTTCCCCCTTTGCCTCCTCTCTGTTTCTAAGACATTGGATTTGAAGGGTTCCATTCTCTATTTGTTGTTGAGTCCCTGAGGCTTCACAAACCAAGTCTTCCCTTCCCCCTTTGCCTCCTCTCTGTTTCTAAGACATTGGATTCGAAGGGTTCCATTCTCTATTTGTTGTTGAGTCCCTGAGGCTTCACAAACCATCCTGTTCTGAAAGTGGCAGGATGCAGCCTTACAGCCAAAGTGGTCCAGAAGGCAGATCAAAGTGTCCCTTTAAAAGAAATGCAACCACTAAGATACACAGCTTCCATTAGAAATGAATCAAGTAGAAACAATGCAAATGTAGAGCCAGTTTTCCTCTTCTTTCATCAGTTTAAGAGCCCTCCGTCTGGGAGAGGGGCAGCAGTTTGCTCCCTCTGAGCAAATGTGTGAAGGAAACCAAGTGCAGTGCCTTAAGCTGCTTCTTCCCCTTTCCCTTCCCCATTCTACTCCCCCAAGCCCTTTACCCTCCACTCTGGGGCCTGAACGTCCAGTTTCCCAGCCAAAACCTTCTCTCAAGAAGGATATGAAACTCATTTACAATAAAATACAAATGAGGATTACAGCTGAGTGCATGCCTCATGATTTGCCTTACCTTAAACATTGCAACAAGATTTCCAACCAGTCTCAGCAAAGAGCAAGAGAGCACCTTTGGGAGGGGCCAGAACCTTACCAGCTATCATTTTTAAGACGGACTCATCCCGAAAACCCTGAAATCGCATTTACTTGTGTTATAGACAAATCAGCAGCACCGAATAAACAAGACTCAGACTGGAACTCAAAAACTGGTAAGTATAATGCTCATTTCTTTTGGGGAAGAAGGTAGAGACCTGTTTGGTAATCCCAACCTCCTCTGAATTCAGAAATCACCTGACGTATGTCTATACTGGCAAAGTTCTAGGATGAGTCTCTCAGTACTAAGCTCCCCCCAAACTGATTTTTGTAAGTCATTTGGGTATCAGTTATGGAGAAGATATTATAAGAGAGTTAAAGAGGCGTTCCTGGCCTCCCATATCTAGACTCAAGAGAGTTGAGAACTATTTGAATTTTGAATTTTGAATCTCACTTCCTTATAACCTCATTGGAAAGATGCACTGACTTCCCCACTTGGGGCTCTCCTTAGTAGCTGTTGCAAAGGCACTTCTCTTTCCCCTCTGAGCCATTATGTATGCTGCTGACAAGTTCTGTAGCAATGATTTTTATGATATGACATACTATGAACAAATGACATACAACCAAAAAGTTAGTCTTCATTTGTTTATAATGTAAACAAGTTTACTGAGCCTTGAGTTCCTCTTGTAACTAAAAACATGTAGTTTTAATTCCTCATGGCCATTCCTTGCCCTTGACCCCAAAACAATGTATGAGTGTTTGTGTGTGTGTGTGTGTGTGTGTGTGTGTGTGTGTGTTTTGCATATTCAAGAAAGTGCTGCACACATGTGGGATATTTGTTGGAAACAATGAAGATACGAAGATGATCCCATTTGTGTTGCAAACAATAGATAAGATTAAATTGATAACATCTGTTTGTGGCTGTGTGCATGCTGGTCTCGGTCTAGGGTTCAGAAAGGGTAAAACTCTCTGATAAGGGTCTTGCTTTTACTTCCCCGTTTCATACTAGACATTGTTTCAATGAAAGAACAATCTAGCCCTGCTTCAAGAGCCCAGTTCCAAGAGACTTCCAAAGGAACAGATTCTCAGCAGTCAGGATCCACTCTTGGGAGTCGAGCTGTTTTTATTCAGGCATAACTGTAACGTGGCATTGCTTTGTAAATGCTGTAGCTTCATTTTCCTACAGAACAGTGCTGAGCATGCCCAAGGAATTCACACTCTTCACCCAACCTTCACACAACAGCATGAGTTATCATTTTTTAAAAAATTGGATTATTTCTTTGTGTAGAAGCTTCCTCCCTGCTGGCTCACCTTCATACTGCTGGAAGGCACTATGCAGGTTCCTAGAAGAAAAAAGTTGTCAACAGTCTTTTCCATCTGTGGACGCTGTGTGCTATAATATTGACCTACCAGGCAAGATATGACCACTATGGGAAAAGTAGTAAGTCTGTGTAGGGGGTAACTAACCACTTTCTGACTATACTTGAGGCCTGCTTCATAGGAGGGAAGGTGTGTCTGGTAATGTAAACTTGGGCAAAAGGCTATAGTTGGGCAGGTCAAAGGAGAGAATGTACTACTGATATTTTGCTAAGTGGACATGTAGCTAAACTGCCTCCTAAGACTTTAGATTTATACCCAGTCTGAGAGTGCTACTCTCAGCCCAGGTCAGAGAAGCTTCTCTTTGCAGGAGGAGATAGTTAATGTAGAGACGTACACCTGGCCAAGTGTGATTGTTGAATGTTCAGTGCTATGCAGGACATCCATACCGCTCCTTCCAAGGTCCAGGGAACATCTCAGAAGAAGGAGCAGAGAGATTATGAGAGCCAGAGAACTGAGAACGGTGCTGCGAAACGCTGTCTTCTGCATATGACACGGCTGTAGCAATCATGAACATGCAGCAGCTGTGGTTACGAGCACACGGCCTACAGAAATGAATGAGTGAGGGGCTGGAGAGGTGGCTTAGCAGTTAAGAGCACTGACTGCTCTTGCAGAGAACCTGGGTTCAATTCCCAGCACCCACATGGCGGCTACAAACCATCCTTAGCTCCAGTTCCAGGGCAATTCGATGCCCTCTTCTGACCTCCGTGGCATTGCGCAACTTGGGTGCACTCACACACATGCAGGCAATACACTCATATGCATAAAATAAAAATAATAAAATATTTTTTTAATGAATGAATGAGTGAATACATGAAAGACATAGGGGTAGGAGGGGAACTAGGTGAGGAGAGGCAGGTCGTCAGCAAGAGTAGGAAAAGGATGAGGATGGTGGGGGTGGGAATATGATTGCTATATATTTTATATATGTATGAGTTTGTCAGAAAAGGAAATATCCTCAGTACTATTGTTGCATTTTCAAATTCCCACAAAGCATGTATCAATAGGTTATACTACATTTTATGCTGAAATAGCTCTAAATAAAATATTTAAGTGCAAAAAAATGGAATTCTTGCATTCGTATTGTTTTTTTAAAAAGGCATTCTGTATTGCAACTTTCAAAGCCTTTAAATGATTTGGGTCAACCTGGTTTTTTGACCTGCTTGTACCATGTCCCTTCCTGTTCTTTAAGCTCCAGTCACACCGACTTGACTGATCCACAAAGAACTCCTGCCTCCCTGATCGCCTCTGTCCCGGTGCTGCTGCCTCCTGGCTTCCTGGGCCCAGGGTGACTCTTCCATTTTCTTGTGTGACTAGTTCCATTGCCTGGTTAGAATCTAAGCTCAGCAATCATTCCCCAGTAGAGCACTGCTCAGACTCAACCGTGTTTCTTGGTTATTTATTTGTTCATTTATTTCCTTACTCCCAGGACTTTCACAGTATGAAACCACTTCATCTATTTGTTTGCCTATGATCTTCAGCTCTGGTGAGTGCTTTTCTTTTCTTTTTTTTTCACTTTTAATATTTTTATTGCATTTTGTGCATTTTATATAATACATCTTAATCAAATTTAGACTCCCTCCCCACTTCTCACTCTCATAGCCTCCCCCCGCCCAGATTTCAGGTATTCTGTCATATATTTCTATCCAGGCATCTCTTGGTGCAAAAGTACAAATTTATCCACTGGCGTCTAATCAGCCTATCTCGAGTCACTCCCTTAAAGAAGATCTACTCTCCCTCACCCACAGTAATCATTTGCCGATAGTTCCTTGGCTAGGTTGGGGCCTGCTGCCCGTTCCCCTCGTTCCGTGCTGGGTGTTGTCTGACGAGTCAGCCTGGGTCTTGTGCACTGAGCGTTTTTCTTGCTCTTTGTTCATTGTTGTGTCTAGATAGCAGCTGACATGTCGGTAGCTTTCAGTCAGCATTTTGCACAAAACCAAGTCATTTATCTGTTAAAATTCTTCCAAGATACTACATCATTTTAAAAATCAAGTACACATTCTTGACGCCGACCTACATGGTCTTGTCCTAATCCACTAGCTAAGCTATATTCATGCAGCACCCTTGTTATTATAGCAATTAGCACACTCAAAATTATCTGCATGGGCCTGTCTTCTGACCTTTCATCTTGAAGATGAAGTTTGTGGGTCTGTATTAATTGGCATCATGTGGGAGTTTGTTAAAACTACAGAATATAAAGCCCGGCACTAGGCCTACTGGGTCGCAGGAACCTGAGGTGAGTTGAACACTGGTTGGACCATGCACATACCTCATAAGCAATTACTAGTAGAATGATATCGGGCCCAACATGCATCAGATGAACCATTCAGTATTCCGTTGCGTCTCTCATGGGCAGCTCAAGTTGATAATGTTCACAACTGAGCTAATAATGTCACTCCAAAAAGAATTATCTTTTTCCAGTGTTTTTAGTCTCAGAAAATGAGAAATGTCCTAGACTAGTCTATGAACTATTCAAAGGCAGAAAGTAATTATTATTTACTTTCATTTCCCACATGGCCTCTGTGTTTACTGAGATGAATTCTGAACACATACAAAGAGGAAGAGAGGCCTGGAGAGATGGCTCAGTGGTTAAGAACAGTGGTTGTTCTTACAGAAGACCTGGGTTTGAATCCCAGCACCCACATGGCAACAAACAACTGTCCATAACTCTAGCTCCAGGGGCTCCAACAGCCTCTTCTGTCCTCTGCAGGCATTGCATTACACAGGTGCACTTACCTACATGTAGGCAATACACACGTACACATAAAATAAAAATGATAAAATAAAAAAAAAATATCGAGGTGCATTGGGGCTGGAGAGATGGGCCAGCCACTAAGAGCACTGGCTGCTCTTGCAGAAGACCTAGGTTTGACTTCCAGCACCCACACAGAGGCTAACAACCATCTATAAGTTCCAGGGGCTCTGGTGCAGTCTTCTGGCCTCCCGGGGCACCACACAACGTGGGTGTGCTTAATATACATGCAGGCATAACAATCGTACAAAAAAATTTTAAATACAAATGAATAAATTACAGAACAAAAGAATGTCAAAACAGAGAAGAGAGAGACAGGTAAAACATTAGAGAAGAGCTAAAAGAGGCGGGGGTCATCCTCACCCCAGCAGCCTCAGTCCTGAGTGTTCCCAGGTCATTCACTGCTTTACACTTTTTAGATCAATGGTGAGAAGAGACCAGCTCCTGGGAGGAGGCGTGTTAGTCACTTTTCTGTTGCTTTGATAAATCACAATGACCAAGGCAACTTATGGAAGAGGGTCTTTTTGGCTTAAGGTTCCAGAGTGGTAAGAGTCTGTCAGGGCAGGAGGCTTGGCAGCAAGCAGCAGGCCTGGTAGTAGCAGCCAAAAGCTGAGAGCTCACATCTTCATGCAGGAAGCAGCCTGAGAGACTGAAAGTAGGTGGAGACTAAGAACTCTAAGAAGTTACTCTGCTATCGAACTACATCTGTAGCTCTGATTTTTATTTATTTACATTTTTTGGGTGTTTAAACACAGACTTTAATGGTAAAAATTCCTTTGAGCCCACTTAACTTTAGCTATTACAAGTCTTATGCAGATGTCATTATTAGACAACATTTAATGACTTGTACTGGGTTCCTCATAAAATAGAAGACAGATTCACTTAAAAGTGTAACCAACAATCATTTAACAGTTTTATGTCAACACAAAACATGGCTACTTTGAGTCACTCCCCCCAAATTAATACAGCATACTTCAACTAAGCAATACTACCCCTGAGACCACTAGTTAACTGTGGTTCATACTTTTAAATGTGAGTACACCCACGGAAAATAAACTAATTTAAAAAATATGATTATCATATTGCAAACCTGCCCAGGAAGAGTCAAAATGCAAATTCATCATTAACAGGCCAACTGGACTCCAAAGACAAAAATTTAATTTTATGCATTAAAAGGTATAGGACATAGGAATCAGTCTAAACCAACACTTAACCTGCTAATATTCATTGCTGTCCTATACCTGGCACCAGTAGACAGCCTGTTACTCTGTAGCTCAGGCTGGCCTCCAATTCACAACAATCCATACCTGCCTCAGCCTCCTTGGCACTGGGAGGCAAAAGTCACAAAGCCCAGCTGCAAAAAATCTTGGAGGAGCTGTCTACACCGTTTATGGCTGTTACTAAACCTGCTTTGTCCAAGTCTCCAGTGATCTCCACATTACTCCGTGGGTCATGTTTTCAGCTTTATCCTTCTCTGGATTATGCTGGAATTGCAAAGGGCCCAGGATCTACAAAAACGGCTAAACAAAAACACAGCGAAAAAAAAAAAAAAAAAAAAAACACAAATTACCCAAGATCTACAAAAACAAGCAAACAAAAAACACACAAAGCATCCAAAACTGGGTGTTTAGCAAAGAACAGACATTTACTTAGCTCACAGGTCTGGAAGCTGGGATGTCCAGGGGCAGGGTGCTGGGATCTTGTCAGGGCCTCTTGATGCATCATAACATGACATAGTAAACACTGAGCAGCATCCTAGCTCTTCTCATAAAGCCTCTAGCTTCACCCTCATAACCTCATCAAATCCTCATCACCTAACCAACTTTCACTGTCTAATACCATTAACATATGGATTTGGGGCTTCAGTTTCCAATGTGAATTTGGGGGTAGGGGACACATTCAGAACATAAAGCCTCACTGTACTTCCACTGTCGAATGACACATTGTCACTTTCCCCTGACATCGACTCTGCTTGCCTCTCAGGATTAACATATGGATTTGGGGCTTCAGTTTCCAATGTGAATTTGGGGGTAGGGGACACATTCAGAACATAAAGCCTCACTGCACTTCCACTGTCGAATGACACATTGTCACTTTCCCCTGAAATCGACTCTGCTTGCCTCTCAGGGCCCCAGGTCCTCAGTGTCCCTATTGGCCATCTTCCTCCATGCAATATCGCTGTGTTGGTACAACCGATTCCCAGGCAATCAACTGTCTTTCTGTTCCGTGTGCATCCCCCTGAGACCTCATTCAATGACATTACCATTGATAGAACCTGAATGCTAATGATTCTCCTGCTTCCATCTCTAGCCAAGATTTCATCCCTAAACTCCATGTCGATACATTGACCTTTCTTTGGTGTCTGTAACCACCACCCTCAGAGTCTGTGTTCCCATCCCCACAAGTTTCTCATTAGTGACCCTCCTCCTCTTTGGAAATGACAACTCCAGCTTTGATTTTCCCTAGTCAACATCTCTCAGCTGAGTCTTGATTTCTTTCCTTCATGCCTCAAATCCAGCAGAAAGTCTTATGGGTCACATGTCCACTGTATTCTTCCATCTCTGCCAACCCCCCTGCAGCCTTCATCATCTCTGGCCTTGATTATTACAGTGGCCTCTAGAGTGGAAGTCAGATCTGCTCTGTAAGACACTCAGTGGTTTCCCATTTCGTTCATAATAGAGTTCAAAGCCCTAAGACTGCCCATAAAGCCTTCCCTGGCTTGTCTCTGCATTTTCTCTCATCTTTTACCCTTTTTTCCCTTTTTCTTCATTCTGGTGATCTGAAGATTCCTTGAAGATGCCAGGGGCAGCCCCACCCTGGATCTTCCATGCTTGGCATTCTTTCTGTCATGCCTTGTTTGGCCTCTGACTTGCCTAAATGCTATGTTGTTTAAAAGATATTCCCTGAGTTCCCCATAATGAGCAGGCATTTCATGCCTACGTGATCCTACTGACACACCACACTTACTCCATATAACATAATGAATATTCTGTTTTTCAACATCACTCTCTTCACTACAATATAAATTTCACGAAGACAGAAACTGGCATGTTTATTTTGTCTATATCTCCAGCATATGAAACAATACCAGGCAGGATGTTGAAGACATAATGGAATAAAAATATTTTGAAGACATAATGGAATAAAAAAATAAATAGAAGTAATATGCATTGAATATGTCAGAAGTGTCATGGACATATAAACAGGAGCTAAAGGTATTGGAAAAGAAGAGGTTGTGGGGGTTGGAATGAGAATGTCCCCCATAGGCTCCAAGTATATGAATATTTTGTCCCCAGTGATGGTGCTGTTTGGGGAGGTTTTAGGAGTGTGTCCTTGCTGGAGGAAGCAGGTCACTGGGGGTAGGCATTGAGAGTTCTTAAACCTTACCAGATTTCCAGTACTATTCTGCTTCCTGTGCCTGCTTGAAGATGTGGTGGCTCAGCTTTCTGCTCTGGTCACCTCTGCTGAGATGCCTCCCCAGCCATTACAGATACTAACCCTCTGAACTGTAAACCAAACACACCAAATAAACTCTTCCTTCTATGAGTTGCCTTGGTCGTGGTGTTTTCTCACAGCAACAGAAAAGAAAGCAATACAGAGGCCTCATATCAGAAATTGACAGGCAAGAAGCAGGGATGGGGAACTCAGCTCTGGGGAAACAAGAGGGAGGAAGCAGGAGAAAGAGACAGAAAGGGGAAAGAGGAGGAGGAGAAGGAGGAGGAGGAGGAGGAGGGGAAGGAAGAGGAGGACGGGGAGGAGGACAGTTTGGAAACATATAGCATGTTCTTAGTGGTTTTGTTTAATTCTCTTAATAATGTCTAATACAATGTCCTATTAGGGTAAAGCTTTAATTAAAAAAACTAATGCTAAGGATGCATTTTAAG
>NW_008336933.1:2667079-2681471 GCF_000622305.1 Nannospalax galili
GGAGGAGGGAAAAAAGGAGGATGAAGAGGAAAACCTTGTAAGAGGACAAGGAAAGAAGTCCCTCGAGAGAAGCCAGAAGATACGGCAGAAAGGCTGGATGCAAGACCAGGGCCAAGTGGAGTTTGGAAAGAGGAAGAACTGTCATGCAGAGCGTTTCTATGGGAGTGTAAAGTAAGGGAAACATGGAACACATCCACAGCACTTCAGTTACTTCCTAGCAACCACAGAACATCTATCCCCCAGGAAGCTGTGATGTGTCCTGTATCACAGTACTAACCCATCTGAGTATGAACTGTCAGTTATCCATCAAAGCAGACAGTCAACAGTGCTTGAAGAACGGAATTTCTTGGACAATTTCTATAGGTCAGGCACTGGGCTAGGTTTCTGAACATTAGAAGCTATTGAGCCTCAGAGCAACCCAGTGAGACAGGTGTTTCCCATTTCACATAGGGAAGCTTAACATGCCAACATTTTACAGCCACTAGACAGCAATGTTACTCCAGATCATCTTCCTCACTCCCTGGGAACGCCAAGATGTGGAAGGATCACCCCACCACTCTTGTGTCACTTGAAAGTCCTGCCTCATAATGGCTGTTCCTGGTTTCTTAGTAAAAACTTCTCCCTTCCTTATGGGGAAGGTTTGTGGCTCAGGAAACAGTGAGCCCTTTCTTACCTCTGGAATGCAAAATTTGACTGACCAAAAACTGTCTCTCTGCTTTGTGGTTGACTGGCTTAGGAACAAGCTTGTGGTACATTTTGGCCTATTAGAGTTGAGGACATATCTGCTGGGGATTGGAGGTTGGAAGGGAAGAAATTTTAGGAAAGGAATCATCTCTCAAGAAGCCATGGGGGACTGGCAGATGAGGTGGCTCAGCAGGGAAAAACACTTGCTGAGCAAGCTTAATGATATGAGTTCAATCCCTGGAACCCACATAAAAAATGAAGAAGAGAACCAGCTCCACAAATTTGTCCTCTGGCCTCCACAAGCACACCATGGCACCCCCCCATATCATATATACACAATAATAATAAATAATTTTTTTACAATGCATAGGGGCTGCGGCACGTACCTTGGAAGAACATTTGCCTAGCATGTACAAGGTCCTGCATTTGATCTCCAGCACTACAACAACAAAATCTTAAAAAAAAAAAAAAAAAAAAAAAAAGGCACAGGGCCTCCAAGAAAACTTTCCTTTGTTTTCTGTCTGTTTATTTTCACTTAGGTATGGCTAAGGATATGCTGTTACAGTCACTTTCCAATCACAAAGGATTTGAGAACTTGAGAAGAAAGCTAATGTAAATACTTCCACAGAATTGCAGAATTAGCTAACCCTAGGACCATTCTATCCACCCTCAAGGTTCTGACTTAAGACAACAAATTCCATCTAATCCATTTCAAGTCCCATGTTTATATTTTCTGGAGCCAAGACATCTCTCCTGCATGGTTTCACTTACCAGTTCATTCCCTGCTCAGAACACACTGATAATTGCTCAAAAATATGTTGTGATTGACTGACTGCATGAAAGCTTTTATGTAGCTCAGAGAAAAAAAAATGAACAGATTCCATTAATTACTATAACATATAGGAATCCCGAGAAACTCCATACAACTTCTCTCTGGAAGTATACTGAGGGGCCGGAGGTATAGCTCAGTGGTAAGGCACATGTGTTCTCATACAGTATGTAGAGACCTGAGTTTGATCTCCAGCATCACACACACATACACACACCCCACAGGAGTAGATAATGTGATACATACCACGTAGAAGAATTTCTAGTCACGTGTAATAGGGCCTTCCACCATTACGGTAGAGTGCTCCAGGGACACTGAGCTAAGATATCCTTTCAATCAGATAGCCATTTCCTCCTATGCAATTAATTAAAATTGAAACCAGCTTTTGTCCCCAGTTACCAAGGTTGAAAATAAAAAAGGGGCCGAGAAAAGTATACTCAGCCAGGAGGTGGCCACATTTGAGATCCTGTTGGCCTCTCGGAGCTGTGACTGCAGCATACATTTTTGTGGGAAACATCAGACAAAACTCCACAGCGGTGATCATCCACTGGGACACTGGAGGTGGTAGCGGCAGGCTCAGGGGTCCCAAGAGAGTGTTTTCTCTCAACTTTGTTGAGGGTCATTCTTTCCCTGTTAATGAGACCACATTTCCCCATTTGGAGATAAAGTAGCTGGAGAAACGAATGCATGCAGTTCAGATCTATTGGTATTCACTTTCCAAAGCCCTGTTGTGCAAGGCCCTATGTGGTTTGTGGGAGAAAGTGAGGTCTTGGTTACTGATACAAATGATATAATTTTAGAACTTCCACAGGCTTGGGTGGTCTCTTTGGTAAAGATCAGCAATTAGAGCCTGGAAAGACTGAATGTGATTACCAAAACTGTTTTCAGAAAGCCTATGCTCAGAGTTAGCTCCAGGGACCGTTTTCTTCCCTCCTTTCACCCCTCCTTCATCTGATTGGAGAACCGCAGGTGCGGTTTTCAGGTATCCCTCACCCTCGGTGTGTGCGTAGGTGTGTGAAATGCCTTGCTCACAGCTCTCTTCTGAGATCAGTGACCATTAGTGATTTCTGACATGCAAGGGGTCTAGAGAGATGTTCAGATAGCAGGTTTCCTTGTTAATTTTCTCGCTGGATCACCATCCCCTTGCTGGTGTTGAAGACTTCTCCCAGACTTGTACTATAGGCTGAATCTCCCTTTACATTTATTTATTTTAGAATGTCTTTTACCTCTTCTTTGGCAATTTCACGCCTGTATACAAAGTGTCTTGATCTACATCCACCCCCCCTACACATATTTGTTTTTTATACTTAGGTGCACTGATACTGAGTGTACAAGTGTTTATGATTGTTAAATTTTGTGAAATCGAACTCCTTTATTATATAATAGCTTTTATTTCTTCATGCTTTTTAATTTAAGCACCATTTTATCTGATATCACTACTACACAGTTGCTTACATGATTATGTTTGTTCCCATGATCCTGTCTGATGGAACCAGAAAATAATACTTATTTTTGAAGATAGTCATCCATAAGTTGCCACACAGCCAGACAGATAACCCAATGGAGAATTTCTATATAGCAAGGAAGGTCTGTGTCTTATAGCTATGAGCAGACTGGATTAGATCCTCTCTTTCTGGAAGTTTGAAGCTGACTTGCAGATAGACATGCAGATGGCAACATGGTCCAGAAGCCAAGAGACTCCTGGAAGGAGGCAGTGTTAGAAGTCATGAAGCAGGGTAAGTAGAGGAAAGAGACAGTAGAGAGAGCTGGAATGGGCTTGGAAGCTTCAGGAATGTCAGTAGAAGCAAACCTGGCCTGTGGAGCCACAGAGCTCTGCTGCTGAGCCACAAGAATGTGGCATCTGTCGATAGATTAAAATGGCTGGGACATGCCAGCCAAGTCCACTCGAACTCTCTGCTTTTCTTCCTTACATCCTTTTTATCGTAAATTTCCGTTGGTTAAGAGTCTGATCACATCAGATATTGCCACCTGATAAAAATTAACAAATAGATTTACCAGCTTTGTAGCCATGGACAAGTCAGTTAATGGCCACAAATATTCACTGGAGATGGAGGAAGGTGACCATGAGCCAAAGAATGTGGGTAGCTGCAGAACGATGGAAAAGACGAGGAAACGGGTCCCCTCATCAGAGCAAGGAAGCCCAGCCCTGCCAACACGCTAACACCCTAACTTTACCCAGTTTGACCTATGCCGGACTTCTAACCCTCAGAAGCACAAGATGACGAACATGCAGTGTTAAACTGCTGTTTGTGTTAATGATATAGAAACACAGAAAATGAAAACATTATATCAGATCACCCTGTATACACCTGGGGAAATGTCCAAAGGACAGCATAACATCGATTCTATATTTTTGAATTACTAATGTTATGTGGTTTCATCAATGTTTACATTGTTTGTGTAATAAATAAAGAATGGAAACATTACAAAATAAGCAAAGCATGCTAAAATAAAATCAATGACCTCTCCCACTCTACTCAGCTGTCGCGTCACATGAGCCATCTAGGAAGTGGCTCAGTTGCTGCTGTACATGGGTCTTGACTCTTCCATAAAGAGAATGCAAAGGGTAATATAAATCGCTCCTGCTGTCTCCTCCCACTCTACTCAGCTGTCACGTCACATGAGCCATCTAGGAAGTGCCTCAGTTGCTGCTGTACATGGGTCTCGACTCTTCCATAAAGAGAATGCAAAGGGTAATATAAATCGCTCCTGCTGTCTTTATTTTCCATCTCTCAGGTGCGTGTGTGGGTTTACCTCGCCTATATACAATATCAACATATTTTTCTATTTTTGTTATATGTATTTTTTCTTTCATTTTTTGACAAATTATAATCGTATATAACTATGGGGAACACAGTGTTATCATATATATGTACCAGATAGAAGAATGTCAAGCCAGATACCATACTCATCACCTTAAATACTTATTTATTCCTCCTATCTGACTTTCTGATCTTGGCCAGCATCTCCTCATTCCTCTGAACCTCTGGCCCTCTTCTAATTTCTCCTTCTGTAAGTTCAGTACATGTAAATGAAGCCATGTGTTTTTTTGTTCTGTGCCTGATTTACTTGATTTACTGTAATGTTTTCCATCTATGTTGTCACAAAAGAGAGAATAATCTTCCCTTTCTAGATGAAATAAAACTCCATGGGGCATAGGTACCACCTTCAACCCACTGACTTCCATTCTTTTGGTTACATAACCAGAAGAATGCTGAATATATTGCTTTTAAGCATAGTTTATTCTTTTGATAGTGAACCCAACAGTCTCTTAAGTATCTTTGTGTCATCCTGAGGTCCTTGAGATAAATGCATATTTTGTAAAGTCATTATGAGGCTAGGCATGGTGCATTACAAAAGATCTCAAGATCACATTTATAGAGCTCAGCATTTTTTAAAAGGTATTTCAAAAGGCATGTTAGAGATGAGGCTAGGCATGGTGCATTACAAAAGATCTCAAGATCACGTTTACAGAGCTCAACATTTTTAAAAAGGTATTTCAAAAGGCATGTTAGAGATGTTGTGACCGACAGGTCTCCTCATTCTTTACAGTCCTTTACCAGCCTCACCTACAGTCTGAAAACCTCTCTAAGGCCTATTCCCAGTCCACTCAGTGTCACCAGGGAAGGACTACTAACTGAATAGAATTACTCACTTTGCTGATAAGCACAGCAAATGGAGCTGGGCAGCTCGTTAGAAGACTCTTGTGAACCACTTAAACTTAAGAACATGGCTTTGGTGGTTAAATATGCAGAGTATGCTCATAAATAGTTCCCACTTGAGCAAGAATGTCTGAGTCCTTATCACAGTCAACCATCTTCCGGACTCTGAATGACCTGAAATGCAATTTGGCATTTGGACAGGACAATAGATATTTTGCATGACTTGGTAAGAGAACAACGCAAAGCTGTTTCCCATTAAGTCCCTTTGATCTATGCTGAGTGAATACCTAGTCCTGACACCAGCTAAGCTACACCCCAGACACATGGAGAAAATAGGGTCTAATTTTAAGAGTAGAGATCTTAGTGTTTTAATCATGTTTTTATGCATCAGATATCTGCTAGATGCCATAGATGTGGTCTTCAACATATAGGAATTAACAAAGAGGCTTCTACTTCCAGATGAACGGCCATTCCACAGTATAGCCAGGAAATTCAGAGTTAATGGGTCTCCTAGGTGGCTTTGATGATGGGCTTTCAAGGACTATATTTTAAAATGTTGAATATGTTTAACAAGATGAATAAGGAACAGCTTCTTGTTCTTAGGAGCCTTGAAACCCAGGGGAGGGAGGCACTATTGTGACATTTTGTGACAAATGCCATGTAGAAGTCCTGGTGGCAGTGATGGGGGAAAGGGTAACTCTTCAGGGCATTAGTGTTGAAGGACATTGGCATGTTGCCAGAAAGAGAAGGAGGAAGTGCATTGTCGACAATACTATGATCATGGGAAATCATGAAATGTGTGGAAACAGTACAGCTCCATGAAATGGGAAGGTGAAGAATACTGTTGACTTGGCCCAGACAGGAGAGAATCTAAGAAGACAGCCTGGATCTTGATTCACTAAGTCATTTCTATTTTATTTTGTAGGGAACAAGGAATTGGTAGAAGTCTTTAAGGAGACTGTGGCAGGAGACTTGAAAATTGTCTCTGGGAATATTGAGTATTGTGATTTTTTTCAATTAATGTTTCCTGAGGACCCGTGTCTTAGTCATTTAAGACTGTAGTGATGTCTTAGACTGGGTGACTGGTAAACAAAAAAAGAAATGCATTGCTCATGGTTCTGGAGGGTGGGAAGTCCATGGTCCTGATTGATTCAGCATCTGGATAGAACCCTGTTCTTCATAGGCGATGCTTTCTAGCTGCATAGTCATAAGGCGGAAGGGGCAAACAGGCTCCCTCAGTCTTCTTTTTAAGGGCTCAATAGCAGTCACAAGGGGGAAGCCTTTACATCCTAATCACCCTCTCAAGCCTCAGCTATTAATAAAATCACATTGGATATTACATTTCGGCTAATGATTCTCAGAGAAACACAAGCATTCAGACCATTGTAGCTGCCACGTGACTCTCTGAGTTTGGGACCTCAGAAGATAGCTGTCGTCTTTAAGAATTGTTTTAGGAATCCAAACAATGAAAGTCTAGGCTAAAGTAGGGACGGGTGTACACACAGGGAACTGAATGGGTCAATATTATCTGAGATTCGTATTTTTATAAATCAACTGGAAATTGCTTTTATTTTGTTCATCATTATGATTATGTGTATCATACAGAGAGAGATAGAGAGATGTGGGGGAGTGCAAGTGCATGTGTGTAGAACTCAGAGGACAGCTTTGTGGAGTCATTTCTCTCCTTTCATCTTCCTGGGGATGAAAGGTCATTTCTGGGGATTGAACTCAGGTCATCACAAACACTCTACCCATGAGCCACACTCTACCCGTGAGCCACACTCCAGCCCAGTCTGTTCAAACACAGCATAAACACAAAACCTCTATAGTGTCTAGTAGCTCCATCATTTTAATTACCAAGGACGACACTAGAAAGAACATCAGTGAAGAGGCAGGGGTGAGAGCCTCGTGTCCAGGTAAAAGGAATGCAGTAAGGAAAAGGGGAAATGAAGGTGGAGGAGTGGAGGTACTGACAACTGGGTGTGAAAGGAAAAAAAGACGGAAAGAGAAGGGTGGGTGAGACAGAGGAATGAAGTAATACTTCCAGGAGAAGACAACCAAAGAGCTTTGTTTATATGGCTGGAAAAGTGGTGGAAGGAGAGGGGAAGGGTAGATTGGATTCCGTCTTAAATTGCTGTTATCTTATATCAAATGATTATATGAAAAACCAAAATAAACAGATACTAGTGGGGTTTTAACTACTGGGGATCAGTAAAAAAATCTTCAATTTAGAAAGTAGTGATCACCTCCCATGGGATTATGATGGGAGCATCAGAGGGAGGAAGATGTTTAGTGAGAAGGAGGGGGAAATGAAGAAAAGAAGTGGCCGTACAGGAGCTTAGTGCTTGGCAGTCTTTCCCCTGAGCCTGGGGTCGTGGTCAGGGGCAGCACATTTTTGTGTCTAAGGGAAGGTGTGGTTTGATGTTGCTCTTTTGGTTACATAATCATGTAGGCAAAAGAGAAAAAAAAATCCAACAAATGGCTTTATCACATGGTAGGGGATCTTTGGTATTTGATCTGGGAATCTCAACAAAGATGTGAACCCACTGGACGCCAATCTTCATTTCTGAATATTTAGAAAACAAATGAGCAGAAGCCAAGTAGGTGAACAAGTTTAAGCTTTCCGACATTGAAAGCTGTTATGAAGCTTTATATTTTCCTTAGAATAAGATGTTTTCAAGTTATTACTTGTGAAACCAGAAGATCAGTTTCTCTGTCCCCTCAGAAATTGAGCACAATAATTTCATTTCATGCTTCATTTGCATTCACAGTACATTGGAGGACAGGACTGCACATGTGCACAATTGTAAATTGACAATTGTATATATGTCTATAAATACTTAAATAATTTCCCATGGATTACATCTGAAACAGAGAGCAGGGGTTTGCTGTGGGCAAAATTGGGAAAGGAACGGATTGGGGCTGGTGGTCAACAGCAGTGTAAACTTAGTTTATAATGCTAGCTTGTTAGAGAAATTTATAATTTCTAGAATTTAAAAAAATGAGTTAAGAATTATAGAAAGATGATCACTAACAAGATTTTCTCACATCAATATTTTTTAGAAATCAAAAATGGTTATTATCCAGTAAAGAAGTAAGTGATTTTCTTTAAGAAAATGTAACTGTAGGCATTTCAAAGTACTGGACTTATATTTTATTGGAAAAAAAAAGCATGGATCATTAGTAGGTTTTCAAATTTCATGATTAATATATGTGCAAATAATTATATTCATTTTGTGTATATTAGGCAATGTACACATGCAATCTATTGAAGGCTACTTTTTAAATGAAAATCTTCATATTCTCTTTTATTAGGTTATCGAAAGGTTGCTTTTCTTTAAAAAAAAAAAAAAAGGAGAGAGAGATTGGGGCTGGAGAGATGGCTCAGTGGTTAAGAGCACTGGCTGCTCTTTCCGAGGACTTTGGTTTGGTTCCCAGCACCCACATGCAGGCTAACAACTCTCCTTAGCTCCAGTTCCAGGGGGGTTGACACCCTCTGCTGGTCTCCGTGGGCATTGCATGACACAGGTGCAGTTCTATACATACAGGCAAAGCACTCACACACATAAAATAAAAATAAATAAATAATTTTAAAAGAAACCAAAATGTGAGAGGAAATTTTGAAAAAAAAATGTTATGGAAAAATTAGAGTTTGCCAGATGCTTGAATGCAAAAGGGGGCTTACTATAAACCAGAATCTTAAAAACTTTCCACCAGTTTTCTATTAAAAATAACTCAGTCTCCCTTTCACTGTTCTACATGTTCATACTTCTTCAAACAGTTGTTCCCTAACCTAGAATAAATTTATGTTTGCAAATGTCATTTACCTCCCAACTACAAACGCTCTTAGGAATGGTAACTATTGCTATCATTCTTAATCGAGTAGCAGTGCTTGAAGCTATCATAAAGGATTAAGGCATGAACGGAATGAGGAATAGGATTCAAGGAACAGTGAAGCTCTCCCAGGACCATCTACCACATTCATAGAAGAATAGAGCAGAAGTATATTTGATTGATGTACCTAGAGCTCAGAAAGCGCCAGTATCTGTTTGGTTTCTGGGGAAGGTCTTCCCGCTGCATCTTAACACAGCGAAGGGCATTGCAATGCGAGCAGAGCCTGGTGCCAGCCTGGGCCTCTCTTTCTGTTTTTACTAAGCCACTTACACCATCATAGGGGCCTTGTCCTCAAGATCTCATTGGATCTTAACTACCTCCAATAACCAACAACAGAGAAATTTGAGGACTAGGTTTCAAATACTTGAATTTTGAGTGACATATTCACACCTTAACACTGCTGGGTCATAATCCTTCTTAGGAAGGAGCTGATTCTTACTCATTTTCCCCCTTTCCATTAGTGCATGTTCAATAAGTACTTTTAAAGTCCTGCACGAACCAGTGACTAGGAGCACTTGTCTCATTATCTCTCTATCTTACAAGGTTTTTGATGGTGAGACAGTGTCTTATAGTCAAAGTTTCACGAATGGTCATAAAAGCTTCAGGGAGTCTGCAGGTACACATACTTATTGAATGAGCAATGAGTTCTGCTTTTCCCAACTAAAACAGAATATCCCCACACTGAGTCCCACGCCTACCCAGGGCCGACGCATGAAAGTTGTAGAGAACTTTGCTCTTACAAACTTGCCAGACCAATTCTTGAGTACATTCACCTGATAAATTCCTTAGTGGGCAGCTGATTCCCCCTGGCTAATAATGGTTCCAATCATGGAAGGAAGTGAGTCAAACAAACGAAATCATACACAAGCACATACACAAGCACATATACAAGTACATATACAGGTACACCTTGGCCAGTCTTTTTTATCTTACACGTTCCCCTCTTTCCCCCTTTTCTTTGCTCTGTGAAACACTTGCTCCTAAAACCAAACATCCATGACAAATTCAAAGCATCTGTCTGTCTGGGGCTTGGCTACTGCTTAACAGGTAGTTGTAAACCATTTTGTGGTGTTAACCAAGATTCCTTAATGGGGACAGCATGAAGAGTCTGCTTAAAGTAGTCAGGGAGACTGTTTAAATACAGATGAAAATGTAAACACTGTCTTCATTGGACATAGTGACTGGAAATTAGCTGCATGATTTTTGTCAGAACCACCTGTAATTTGTCAAAATCTTGACAAGCAGTGCTATCTGCCACAATCAAACAGGAAAAAAAAAAAAAAGAAAAAAGAAAAAAATTCAAGTGCCTAAGTAAGGAAGCAGACATAGAAATCACACATCTTTTGAAATGTAAAAAACTTTGACTTGCTTTTCTAAAATCGGACTTCTTTTGGACAGCCTCAGCTTCTCAGTTTAACTTACAAGACATGCTCTCAGGTTGGAGAGATGGCTCAGTGGTCAAAAGCACTGGCTGCTCTCACAGAGGGCCCACGGTCAGTTCCCAGCACTCACATGGTAGCTAACAACTGTTCATAATTCCAGTTTCAGGGGATCTGATGCCCTTTTCTGATCTCTGTGGGCATTGCATGAATGGGCACACATACATACATGCAAGCCATACATTAATATACATAAAATTTTAAAAAATAAATAATTTTTTTAAAAAAGACATGCTCTTTCTTCATTCGAGAAAACTTGACAAAGGACTAAGGAGATGGCACAGTAGGTAAAGTGCTTTCTGTGGAAGCACGATGACCTGCATTTGGATCCCCAGTACCCACATAAGAGTGGGATATGGAGGTGCCCATCTGTAACTCTAGCACTGGAGGGTCCCATGGACTTGCCTGGTCAGCCAGTGTACCTGAATTGATGTGCTCCAGGCACAGTGAGGACTCTGTCTTAAAAACACAGTGGGGAGTAACAGAGGAAGATACTCATCCTTGACCTCTGACCTCTACATGCGCACTCATGGGCAACAGTTCACTCATAAGCACATGTGCCTACATGTATGCGCACGCACACACACACACACACACACACACACACACGGGTGGGGGGCATATAAAATACAGCATAAGTTGAGACTGATGAAGTGGGGTCAAGGGAAGATTTCCCCCTTGTCTGGACGATGGAACAGGCTAGATCTGGATAGGTGTATCAGGCACCCTGTTTTATGTGGCAACGTTTGTTGTTCAAATCATCCCTCTCTTCTCTGAGTCTCTGATGTCCTCAATCATTTCCTAGGCGCCAGTCAGGAGTAGGAAACAGGGAAGGAACTTTTTTTTTTTTCCTGTCTTTTTGAGACAGGGGACAGGGTCTTCTTGTAGCCCCAGCTGTCCTGGAACTCACTACGTAGACCAGGCTGGCCTTTAACTCATAGAGATCCACCTGCCTCTGCCTCTCGAGTGCTGGGACTACAGGTGTGCAGCACCATGCCCGGCAGGTAGGGAACTTTTTAAAGGCCTCAGTTGAAAGAAATACACATTTGGCACTGATAATAGCGAGGACATAGGCCTCACTTTCTTTACGGCAGATGCTAACTCACTCCGCACTCGGTTCTTCCATAATCATTCCCATCATGTAGGAGGAAGCTGAGGACAGAAGACCCGAGCATGCACAGAAGAAAGCATAACTCTGACCCAGGTGGTTCACCTCAGAGTCCGTCCACTTGTCTACTACTCAAAATTACAGAAGACAAAGGGTTTGGGCTAGGTGGCTTTCAAATTTCCTTTCGCTGGGGCTTCCTACCATATTGTAAATTGCAGATTCTCTGTTTGGGGCCCTCACCCTTAGCTCACAGCCTGTTGCAGTTCACAAGCTCAATAAATACTTGTCATATGAAAGAATGTTCCATGTCAATTTACAGTTGAAATCTCTAGAACAAATTGAGTCCATAGAAACACAAAATAACAACCCTCTTGGCTTTTAAATAGCCTACATTTTGCCTCAAATAGCCTACATTTTGCCTCAGTGTAACCCAGAAAGGAGCCCAGGCCACCCAGAAAAGGACATTCCAACAGAATTTAGTGTCAATGTTAAGCTCAATTATGTTTCAAACGACAGGAAATGTGCCCCATAAGACTAGATTTCTTGCCTGTTTCTAAACTACAAAGTATCCCCAGCCTAAAAGAAAGTCTGATAGAGAAGAAAAGAAAAAGGAGGAGGAGGAGGAGGAGAAGGAGGAGGAGATTAGTTTAATTCTGGATTGCCTCTTAATGGTCTCACAGACAGAGCTGTAGGGAGGGGGTGAAGGAGCAGGAGAAGGGGGAGGGAGAGGAGGAAAGAGGAAATGATCTGAGACAGCATCACTTCTCAGCAACCGGAAGGAAAACCCACACATACACAAGCCTCTCACGTCCTCTGGGTGCTGTGCCGTTGCTCAGTGGAGAAGAGCTGTCAGCTGCTCTCAGAAGCAAGTGTGGCAGCTGCAGGGAGAGACAAGCATAAGGACACAGAGGAACTAGCTGCGACCTGCCGCTTGCCCACCTGGGAGAGAGCAAGGCAGCCAGGGGCATGAGATGGTCCATGGAGTGGTTCTGCCCTTGGGTGAGTGCCAACCACTTGTTGTGGCCTGGGGTGAGGGCAGGGCTGGAACTCACTCAGATTCTTACTTTCTGACTTGGCGTCAGACATCCGGCCATGTCTCTACTGTTAACACCCCTAACTGAGAAGGGGAGGGTTCAGCATGTCATGAAGACCAGGCCGAATGAGCCCAAAGCGCCACTGTTTACACCCTGCAGTGGTGGAAGAGGGGAGTCAGCATGTCCCGAAGGCCATATGAGCAACTCTAGGTCTTCCCTGAGACCTAGAGGCACTGGTTCTGAGTAATATAAAATTCTGTCTGATTTCCACTCTTTAAACCACCCTCAGGTGATGCTTGCTAGTTTGTAAACAGGGGACTCCTCTCTGCCTACTGTCCTCGCAGAGCTTACCTGTGAGGAACTAAAGCTTTTACTTTTCTTAAATTATTTCAGTAACTCAACATGTAGTTCAGGGTCATTTGTATCTGTGTCATTTTCAGTCTCTCTGGGAGGCAAGAAATGGTGACTGAAAATTGGGAGCTGAGTTCCAGCTCCATAGAGAGCTGGCCATCACACCCTCTCTAAGGGATGGGATCAAACTGCACTTTATGGCCGTTCTGACAGCTCAATACTTACTTTCTCTCTATATTCATTTATTCAACTTTCATTCTTTCTTTCTTTCTCTCTCCCTTTCCTTCCTTCCTTCCCTCCTTCCTTCCTTCCTTCCTTCCTTCCTTCCTTCCTTCCTTCCTTCTTCCTTTCTTTCTTTTCTACAAAGGGGCAATATTGGCCACTAGTCTTTCCTAGTCTAAGGGAGAACGGGAGCCCTACTCCTTTGAACTTCCTTTTGGGGAGCTCCTGTTCTCCCTCAGAACTTGGTTTCCCACTTGGAATTAGACAGGAAGAGCAATTGTTATGGACAGAGTACTGTGGCCTTGTTACTGTTTTATTTCAAGCTTGGTTGCTTTAAGGAAACTCTCATCACTCTGAGAATGGGAGTAAGTGGAAGACAGAAGGGAAAAATATGAAATCAGTTTTGAACAAAAGTTCTGCCATTTCTCATCAATGAATTAATTTCTTTTTTTTACTTTAAAAAATGTATTGAGAATTTCTATATGTGCATATAAGGTGTTTTGATCAAATCCACACCCACTCCCGCCCCTCTAACTCCTCACATATATCTCCCCATCACTTTTTTCTGACAACTTCATGTACACTTTCTTTTTCTTTTTTTATTCTCGCATTCCCCTCACTGAAGAGGTAACCCTAAAATCTTTTAGGGATTAGATAAAAGCTCCCAAATACTTTTAACATTTTTTGACCTTTGGAACACAGCATGTTGCTAAGAGGCCCAAAGACATTTTGACTTTTAACCAAGAAACTGGCTACTTTTCTTTGGAGTCTTTTTACCATAACTGCCTAACCAATTTCTACCTCCTATTCTTATCATGCCATCCTCTGAAGAGGTTACCCAAATTGCAGATAGGGAATAGAACACAGACCCCTCTGCCTTCTTCCATGCTGAAAAGGGACACAGGGTGAAAGGCAATTGGGGTACCCTCTCACTGGGTCTATCTAAAAGACTCCCAAATTACATAACTCTGATCTGTAGGGGGAAAAGAAAGCCCTTGACTGGTGAATAGGAGATGTGAAGGAGAAGTAAAAGCAAGAGTAACTAGCATTACAAGTTCTAGACAGAGAACTAGAAAAAAGAACAGGGCAATTTTCAAATGTTCATATGAGAGAATCCATTGGAATTTCTTGACAAAGGCTTCCAAAAG
>NW_008336933.1:2681487-2682306 GCF_000622305.1 Nannospalax galili
GATGGACTCAGGATTTGTTTTCAGGCACTTTGATAACTATTGGAGTGGTTAGAATCAGTGTCAGTTCCCTCTCAGAGGCTTCTAAATAGGGGAAGAAACCAAATTTAGCGATCATTTTAGAACAATAGTGGGTTGTCTCCCTTAGCTACAGGTGGGGACTACAGTATTAGAGACCACGATTTGAAGACTTACATCTGAGCAGCACTTTCTGCTTAGAAACAAAATCATCAATGAAAAAAAATTGTCTAAATAGCATTTTATATGAGTTTAAGCCTACTGTCTGGAGAAGTTTAATCCCTTGAACTCTTAAGGAAATAGACTGATCACTTTAATCTTTGGTTATACTTTCCTTTTGTGTGTTTAAGACCATATAATTGGCCCAAATAAACCAATTTATTTTTACATTTAAGGTCGTTTGAGGATCTGTTCCTCAGGGGTCACATGGGCTTGGGAGGAGACCCTGGCCCTTTCTTTTACCAGTTCTGTCTATGTGAAGATAAGTCAAAGGTCCTGGTTGACTGTGGCTGGCTTCACTAGGAAGCATGGAGGAAATGTTTCCTCTGCATTGACCTCCTCTTTGTAGACTGGACACTCGTTCAAGTCCATCTGGTGGGGTCTCCTGTCTATGTGAATAAGTCAAAGGTCCTGGTTGACTGTGGCTGGCTTCACTAGGAAGCATGGAGGAAATGTTTCCTCTGCATTGACCTCCTCTCTTTAGACTGGACACTCGTTCAAGTCCATCTGGTGGGGTCTCCACGGCCTCCCTGAACAAGAGGACAGATGACTCACCACAGTTACAGGACATTTTGAGAGATGTTC
>NW_008336933.1:2683317-2689880 GCF_000622305.1 Nannospalax galili
GCATATTTAAGGGGTACCTTCTCCACAGATTAGAGTCTCTTTTGATTTAGTTCCTTACAAATGGAGGGGTTTTGTTTTTTTTATTTTGTTTTTACAGATATGTTTTTCTTACAAATGAGCAACTTCAAAGCTTCTATATCTGTGGTTCCACAAAATAACTCCTCCACATGAGAAAAATGCTAATGGGCTAATTTTAGGGTGGCATATTCTGGTGGCTTCCTATAGTCATATTTTAAGGCATTGTGTCCTGAACCCCACTGATATTTACACAGATGTGATGAGGGCCAGAACATATCCTGGGGAAACGGATCTTATCTTGGTGTCAGGAAGGCTCCATAAGGAAGCCAAAGCTATACAAAAGGGAACAAGACTAGAGGAGGGATGAAAAGTAGATGAGGGGAAGGGGTCGACAAAACAGTTTGCTGTTAGAGCGATCAGCCACGCAGAACCCTGAGGTGGGAGATCCTCGGCACAAGGAAAAGAGCATCGTGGGAGGGAAAAGAGCAAAGGGAGTGATTTTAGATGGACCTGGAGAGAGGACACAAGCAGGTGGCGTTAAAGACGCTGGGTGTCCTAAAAATGAAGGAAATGGAGCTGTTATGACCTAAGCTGTGCTCTTAAGGGAGCTCCTTGGCTATCATGTGACACGTTTATCAGAGAGACCAATGTCTGTATCCAGGGCACCTGGAAGAAGATTGATGCAGTTTCATAAGCAAGTGTATCTGTGGGACAGCCTATGAGTGTGGTGGCAGTGGAGGCAGAAGTGGACAAACAAAGGGACAGCTAGAAGGAAAATTCACAGGACTTGCAGTGGACAGGAGAGTGAGGAAAAGGTCAAAGACGCCCAGTCTCCTGATTAGGTTATCCAAGTGGATGACTTAATGTTGACTTAATGTTCATCATAGAGGTGGGGCATCCTTGGCATATTGATGACAATTAGGGACTCAAACAATTACATGTACACCCATTTTCCCAGCTGTACTATCTACAACAGCCAAAATGTGGAAATAGTTTAAATGTTCCTGGATAGATGATTATGATAAAACACTGACCAAATGCATGTTGGGGAGGAAAGGGTTTATTCACCTTACAGTTTTCAGGTCATCATGGAGGCACTGAGCTCAGGGCAGGAACCTGGAGGCAGCAACTGAGGCACAGACCATGGAGGAATGCTGCTTACTGGCTTGCTCTTCTGGTCTGTGCTCAGCCTGCTTTCTTATACAACCCAGGACCCCCTGCCCAAGGGTGGCACCACCCACAGTGGGCTAGGCCCTCCCTCATCACTCAACAACCAAGAAAATGCCTCATAGACATGGCCACAAGCCAATCTGATAGAGGAAAATTCCCCAATTGAGGTTCCTCCTTCCCAGGTGTGTCAAGTTGACAAGTGATGCTATCCAGCACAGATGGCAGTTCTACCTGTCCATCACAGACTGGCACAGCTGGTGAAGACCAGGTCCAAATGATTCTAGCTCTAGAATTAATGATTTTAGAGGATCTGACAGACACCCAAGGGCAGAGGTAGTTAAGTTGACTTAATGTTCATCATAGAGGTGGGTCATCCTTGGCATATTGATGACAATTAGGGACTCAAACAATTACATGTACACCCATTTTCCCAGCTGCACTATCTACAACAGCCAAAATGTGGAAATAGTTTAAATGTTCCTGGATAGATGACTGAATAAACAAAGGTTGGAATATGCAAATAACGAAACATCATTCATCCATCAAAAAGAGTGAAGTATTAGCACAGGCTGTTTCATGCATGAATTGGAAAGCGTTACCCTAAGTGAAAGAAACCAGTCCCAAGGTCTTGTGATCCCACTGAAATGTCCAGAAGAGGTTGCCCAATGCTATGACTGTAGGGACTATATGAGCTAAATAGCTCTCTTCTATTTTTTAATTTTTATTTTAAATAGTTCTCTTTTAAATGCTTGATTTTATATTACATAAATTTTGTATCTGTTTTTACAAAGTAGAGATGAAGAGGAGAAAGTGGAAAAGGAGGAGGAGGAGGAGGAGGAGGAGGAGGAGAAGGGGAGAGAAGGAGGAGGAGGAGGAGGAGGAGGAGGAGGAGGAAGAGATTAAGAAGAAGTATCCAGGGATGTGGAAGGGCACAGGCTCCTATTAAAATGAGAGAACTCTGGTTTCTCTTCCTCTACAAGTAAATAAAAGGAAGTTACTCCCTTGAAGGGCTGGGGCAAGGGTTAAATTTGGTAACAAATGCTTTGAACAACTAGTAGAAAGGGGGTATCTAGAAGTAATCAGAGCCCTGACTGTGACCTTTGACCTCACCAGAACACGGCTAAAACCTGAATCTGTCTCATGACTTCAAGGCTTTCTCCAGGCCAGATAAGGTAACTGGAATAACATGAGAGCTGGGTGAAGATTTCCTGTAGTGAACTCCCTGCTCCCTCAGTCCCTAGTGGAGTAACAGTAAAAATCAATGTTCCACCTTTTCTGGAAGTTTCCACATGAGAGTAGCTACAGTTACTCACAGTGGTGATGCCCTTTATGGTATTCTAGTCTTCATTTTTTACCACCCAGACCCCAGTCTCCACCAGTGTTTCTTGGTACCATTTCTGGAACTATATGCCCTCAAATTCTACAGTGGACTCTGCCTCTGGGGAACCCAAGCTGAGATAACATGTTATATAATACAGTAGGTGCTCAGACACAGTCACAGGTTGCTTAATGGCAGGAAGACATTCTCAGGGATGGATCACTGAGCAATTTCCTGTGTGACTATCATACAGTGTACTTACACAAACTCAGCAGTATAGCCTACTGCACATAGGCTATCTAGTATGTATATGGTACAGACTGCTGCTACTGGGGCCATGATGAACAAAAGAGCACAAGATTCAAACAAGCACAAGAGAAAACAATACATCAAGAGATGCAGTGTTCAAGGGAAGTGGGAGCCTGCTGCCAGGTCATGTAGCAGAATATTTTATAGTCAAATTTTGCCATAAGGAGAATGAACACGTTCTAAAATAAAGATTAAAATATATGGTACAGTAAATGCTTAAATCAGCAAGACAGCAATGTAGTTATCAAGGACCATGTACTATACTTAAGTTGTATATACCATACTTATTTCTGATTAGCAGTAAAGTCAGTCTGTTTGCTTCAGTGTCATCACAAACATGTGAGTGATGTCGTATATGATGGAACATGGCTTTGAAATCACTAGGGGACAGGACTATTTTAGCTCCATCATAATCTGATGGGATCACCATTGTACATACAGCCCATTGCTGACAAACGCTGTTATTCAGCATTTGACTGTGGTTTAGTACTCTGTTATCCAATGGCCAACTGCCCTCCTCCCGAGACATCTGTGTTTTGTGATCTCTTCTCTTGAAGGGCTGTAGTGGGGGAAAAGGGTCTTCCTCAACCCCTCTGAGGTCTTGGAAACAGGCCACAAGCACACCCTCAGGGACAGCTCCTTGTAGACATGACACATCTCTCTTCAAAGACACATCCTGCTACAAATGACCTCTCTCTTCCTTTGCTTATCTGTCTCCCCCACAACTCATCTGAGCAAAATCTCCAGATCATAGAACATGAACAGGATCATTTTACACAGAACAACATGGCACAGATAGGGCATTAATTTATTTGTGGCACATAGACATATTTATTTTCCTTTTCATACTTTGTCTTCTGATTTTGGCCTAAGCAACAATTTTTAGTATGTACTACCACAGTTTGGCCTCATCTAACAGTGCAAATGGCCTCCTCAGTCTCTCATCTGTCTATCTCTGAGAGAATGAGGTATAGTTCAGAGCTAGAACCCTTGGCTAGCATGTGTGAGGCTAGCCTCTAGCATGAAAGACAGAAATTGGTGATTAATTTTCACAACAGCACTACACTACAGTCTATCACTTCAATACACGATAGTCTATTATTTCTATCAACTGACAGGGTTAAGCAGTGAACAAGGATGAAGGCTTAGAGTTGGGATTTCAAGAAGGCACAGTGGCTCTCACATTTTTCTCTCCCTCATGCACAAAATATGATCCATAGAAATGCAAAATGACCTGAAGTCAAAAACAGGTTTCAGAGCCAAAAGTAGCAGCATAATCCCAGCACTGGGGAGGCTGAGGCAAGAAGTTGAGAGTTTGAAGTCAGTCTGAACTATAGCCTGAGACCCTGTCAAAGAAAAGAGGAGAAAGAGAAGGAGGAGGAGGAGGAGGAGGAGGAGGAGCAACAGGTTAAGTGGGTATTATGAGTGAATGAATTAGAAACCCGAAAGCCATAAGGAAGGAGACATCAGGAGAGGGAGGGGTTTGAAACGTGAGGGGAAGAAGGAGGAGATAATGATGCCTTCCCCAAAATGGAAAAGCTAAAAATTGTACCTTGGCCAGCCTCTGTGGGTTTTGGGGAATTGCAGTGCTCCCTTTTACCTTACAAACCCTCAGTGAAGGGGCCTATGTCGATACATCCCTTCCAGACACCTCAGCCCCAGACCTGAAGACTGCGCTCCACAAGTACTGGTCACATGTCCTGATTCTGGAGAAAACCAGATCTGCAGTGGTGCTACCTGGGACCTTCTCGCTGATGCTTTTTCTATAGTCACCTTTCCCTACAGTCCACAGGCTGTTTAGCCAACACCTCATCACCAAACGCTAGTGCCTGTGAACCTCTGGTAACCTTTAGGCTAGTTTCCATGACTCTGAAAGTCCCCACCCACAGCCTCACTTGCAACAAGAGGAAATGTGTAGAGGAAGCTAGGCTGCAGGTGGCTCCGCATGGCCGTAAGCCCAGGCCTTCCAGTTCAGCAGTGGCCACAGCTTTAACTTCTTGTGCAGGTGTTTTACATCTCAGGCTAAATGAAACAGTGTTAGGTAACATGCTCTGTCCCTCCTCAAGGCAGAGAAACAGAAGCCAAGAGCCACCATCAGGGGTTGTGACATTGGGCAGGTTTCATAGCTCTGGGGACTTGGTAAGTGAAAATAATTCCTGGTAAAATGATATGTATTGATAGACTAATTTGGGCAGTTAAGGAATGAAAGATACTGTGTGTCTATATGTCTATCAGGGCTCCTTGGATGAACAGAAACAGCAGTGCCCTTGTGTATGTGCCCATGCATGTATGTGCACACACATGTGTATGCTTCTTGACTTACAGAGGGGTTATGGCCTGATAAATCCTGGAAATACTGAATGTGGAGAATGCATTTAATCTCCCTACTCTCTTGAACATGCTAGCTTAGAAACACAATGTATTATAGAGTGTCGGCTGTGCTACCTCATGGTCACAGGATGATTGGAAGCTGTTGCTCATGAGAGCGGATCCAAACACATACAGGCAGTCAGAAGAGCCAAACTCAAAATCTCAAGCATGTATCTGAGTCTGTATCACATTTCTAATGTCAAAAAGTTGAAAAGTCCTAAGTTGAGCAAGTAAATTGAGGGTCATCTCATGCATATAAGAAAGAGGGGGGTATTTTAGTTATAGGGGCTGACTCAAAATCCCAGATGTGTATCTGAGTGTGTATTACATATATACCATCAGGTACATGGAAAGTCTGCAGCTCAGATGTGGAGGTAGAAGAGGCAGGTGAAGTAATTAAACTATCTGCAGTAGGTTTCAAGCCTTCAAAAAGCACCACGATTCAAGTCAATCAAATCTAAGTTTTCCTTCAAAACATGATATTGCACTGGATGTGTTGGTATATACTTTTAATCTCAGCACTCAAGAGGCATGCGGATCTCTGTGAGTTCAAGGCCATCCTGGTCTACATAGCGAGTTTCAGGCCAACCAGAGCTACATAGAGAGAGGTGCAGTTTAGGGGGATGAAATTAGGTCACCTGAGGCATGCCCTTGGTGGGAGATTGGGACTGTAGGCATTTCTTCTTTTGTTTCCTGACCATGAGGCCTGTGGGGGCTTTTTTGTGATACATTCCCACGTATGAGGTGCTGCCCTGTCACAGGCCCAAAGCAACAGACCAAACTAATCATGGACTCTACTAGCTACTTTTCTGATGGTTATGACAGACTACCTGATGAAAGCTTAGGCCTTAAGAGAGGATACAGTCCACCACAGTGAAAAAGACTTGGCATGGAAATTGACTCTGCTGGGATAGCAGGACAGTGGAGCGGCTGGTCGCATTGCATCTGCAGTCGGGAATCAGAGGGATTGTTGGTGCTCGGCTGGCTTCCTGACTTTCCCTTTTTACTCAGTCTGGTACCCCAGTCCATGGGATGGTGCCACCCACACTCAGGTCACAACTTTTCTCTGTAGTTCAACTTTTCTAAAAATACCCTCACAGACGTACTCAGAGTTCTAAGGTGATTCTAAATCCAGTCAAAGTCAGTGAAGATTAACCATCACAAACAAGAACCGAAACTTCTGAATCTGTGAATCAAAGTCAAACTTTCCTCCTTTTTTGAAAAAAATTATTTAATAACCACATACTTAGAAGAAGCATTTCATTACAACAGCATTGACACATTCAATAACAATTTCCGGAGCTAAGATGCATCTCTTTCAAAATTGGCTGTAAATTTTAAGGTTTACAGTTGAATTATTACAGTTTTACAATATTAT
>NW_008336933.1:2689937-2692163 GCF_000622305.1 Nannospalax galili
ATAAAATTAAATGAGGTTTTAACCTTTAAAAAAGATCTCCATTTCATTATTAAAATACACAGTTTCATACAGAAAAATACATTTGTAATGCAATTGACATTGAGATGTTTGCACACGCGTTTCTAATCTCTATATACCTGATTATTACTAGTCACAGTTACTTTCTGAGCTCCTTGGCATCTGAGCATGGATATAAAGTCGTCAGGTAGATTTCAATGGTAAAGTTTTTCACATCTACTAATTATTAAGGAGCAAATTTTTATGCTTTGAAGAATTATTATTTTTTATTATTTTTAAAAAATTGTAATAACTACATGTTTAGAAGAAGCATTTCACTACAGCTTTAATATATTCAGTAACACACTCCAGAGCAAGAGTACATATCTTTCACAAGTGGGTGCAAGTTTCTAGGTTCACAGTTGAATTGATACAGTTATACAATTTTAAACTCAGTATAAGCCCTGTAAAACATTAAATTGAATGAGTTTTTAACCTTTAAAATAAGATCTCTATTTCATTTTAGAATACATTGTTCCTTGCAGAAACTCATTGTTTTTGTTACTGAGATGTTACCGCATGCATCTCTAATTTGTATGTATCTTATTATTACTAGTCATAATCAGTTGCACTTGGATCCGTGGTGCCTCTGTATGTCTATAAAGTCATCGGGTAGATTTCAGTGGTAATGTTTATCACCTCTACTTATTAGCATGATGTAAACTTCCATGCTTCCTCCTCAGATATAATACATTTTTTAAAATTTGTTGATTTTGTGTGTGTGTGTGTGTGTGTGTATCACACAGAACATCCCAAACCATCTTATTCAACTATACACCAACTTCCCAGATGGCACCCTCCCAAAGCCTCCCTCCCCCCACCAGAGCCCTTATTATACTCTGTTATCTCTGCTACTGTCTCCTGTGTTGTCGGCACCCCCAGCTGTTTCCCACTACTTGCACTTCTGGTGAATCTAGTCAGCGTATCTAGAGGTCTTTGTTTTAGGAGGATCAGCTGTTCCTCATCTAGCAGCAATCAGTTGTCAATATTCCTTTAGAAAAGATTGGGGTCTGCTGTTCATTTTCCCAGTTCTATGCTGGGTTACTATCTGGGAGTCCCTTGTGCCACCCTGGCCAAAAACTGAAAAGAAGGTATCTCCTATCTGGCATTGCTGCTTGTTATATAGCCTTTAGCTATGCATATGGACTCTTAAGAAACTATATTGGCCTCTTTAATCTTGGGTTATTCTTTCCTTTTGTGTGTTTAAGGCCATACACTTGGCCCAGATAAACCAATTTATTTTTACTCTTAAGGTCGTTTGAGGATCTGTTCCTCAGGGGTCACATGGGCTTGGGAGGAGGCCCTGGCTCCTTTCTTTTACCAGTTTTGCCTATGTGAAGATAAGTCAAAGGTCCTGCTCAACCATGGTTGGCTTCTCTTAGAACCATGGAGGAAATGATTCCTCTGTGTTGACCTTCCTCTTTGTAGACAGGACAGTGGTTCAAGCCCATCTGGTGGGGTCTCCTTGGCCTCCTTGATCAAGAGGACAGGTGACCCATCACAATTACAGGACATTTTGAGAGATGCTCATTGTCCCCTGAAACTAGTCGACCTAGGAGGGCTAGGAGCAAAAAGTGTCCTTTATGTCCCTCTGACCAAATTATTATAGGGCTCAAAGTATGTCTGTTAAATATCCAAGAAGGTTAGTTCCACCAGTCCACTGCTTTTAATTACTGTGTGTCATGTAGATAAATCTTGGGCAAAGATCAATTGTTCTCAGAAAAACCTTACCTAGACATGTATTTCTTGATCTGCTATGTATAATTTGTCAGTAGGTCGTGGGAGTAATATGGTTCCCTCTAGTTGTCAAAACTAGCTGGGCATTGCTTATCTCTCGCATTGTCTCACCCCTCCATCATGGATTTCCCACTTAAGGTGCCCCCATTTCCTCCCTTTCTCCCTTACTAATACCCTTCTCCTATGCTCCTACCTCTCTTGAGCTCCTTCTTTCCCTTTATCCCCTGGGTTCCTTGTATACCCTTCCCTCCTCCCTGCCCCCTCCCTTAAACTAACCCAATTTTTAGCCATATCTCCCTTATTAAGGCCTGTTTCCTACTGTTCTTCTCTTTCAGGTTCTTTTCCTTTACCTCCCTGGGTCCTGTAGTTATGTCTGGATACATACTCACTTATCAGGGTTTGGTTCTAGGATCCACATATGAGGGAGAACAT
>NW_008336933.1:2692648-2694349 GCF_000622305.1 Nannospalax galili
TTTTAATTTGCATTTCCCTAATTATTAGTGATGTTGAACATCTTTTAAGATATTTCATAGCCATCTTTACATCTTCTTTTGACAACTCTCTGTTCAGCTCTTTAGTCCATCTTTTAATTGGATTACTTCTTATCTTGATTCTCTGTTTTTTGAGTTAGTTATATATTCTGGATACTAAACCTTTGTCAGATGTGTCACTGGTGAAGATTTTCTCCCATTCTGTGGGTTTCCTGTTCGCTTCCCTGGTTGCCTCCTTTGATGTACAGAAGTGTTTTAGTTTAATGAGGTCCCATTTGTTGATTCTTGACCTTGTTTCCTGAGCAATTGATAATGTGGTTTAGAAAATCCTTTCCTACACCTATATATTGTAGGTTTTTCCCAATGTTTTCTTCTAACAGTTACAGAGTTTCAGGCTTTACATTCAGGTCTTCGATCCATTTGGAATTGACTTTTGTGCAGGGTGAAAGATAGGGGTTTAGTTTCATTCTTCTACAGATGGAAATCCAGGTTTGCCAGCACCATTTGCTGAACAGGCTTTCTTTCCTCCAGTGAATAATCTTGGCCCCTTTGTCAAATATCAGGTGGCTGAAATTGCATTTATTCATGTCTGGGTCTTCAATTTTATTCCATTGATCTATGGGTCTATTTTTTTTGCCAGTACCATGTTGTTTTTATGACTGTAGCTCTGTAATGCAACTTAAAATCTGATATGGTAATCCCCCCAGCATTACTCTTAGTGCTCAGGGTTGTTTTGGCTATCCAGGGTCTTTTATGCTTCCATATGACTCTTAGGATGGTTTTATCCAATGCTAAAAAATGTTGTGGGGATTTTGATTGGGAGTGCTTTGAATCTATTAATGGCTTTTGGTAGGATGGTCATTTTCAGAATATTAGTTCTTCCAGTCCATGAGCGTGGGTGGTCCTTCCATCTTCTGATGTCTTCCTCAATTTCTTTCTTTAAAGAGGACTCTTTCTCTGATTGCTTGTTATTGGTATATAGAAAGGCAACAGACTTTTGTAGGTTAATTTTGTAACCTGCCACTATATTGAACGTGTTAATAATTTCTAGGAGTTTTCTGGTGGAGTTTTTGGCATCTCTTAGATATAATATAATCATCTGCAAAAATGGATAATTTAATCTCTACTTTTCCAATTATTACTCTTTTGTTTTCCTTCTCTTGTCTTATTGCTCTTGCAAGAGTTTCAAGTACTATGTTAAAGAGAAGTGGGGATAGTGGGCAGCCTTCTCTGGTTCCTGATTTCAATGGGAATGCTTCCAGTTTTTCTCAATTTAGAATGATGTTGGCTGTGGGTTTGTTATATATGGGTTTAATTATGTTGATGTATGTTCCCTCCAGTCCAATTCTCTCTAGGACTTTGAACATAAATGCATGTTGAATTTTGTTAAAGACCTTCTCTGAATATTGAGATGACCATGTGGTTCTTGTCTTTGAGCCCGTGTATATGATTTATGATGTTTATTGACTTACGTATATTGAACATCCCTGCAGCTCTGGGATAAAGCTGGCTTGATCATGGTGGATGATCTTTTTGATACGTGTCTATATGCAGTATACAAGTATCTTTTTGAGAAATTTTGCATCTAGCATATAGGTCTATAGTTTTCTTTTTTGGTTGTATCTTTATCTGGCTTTGGTATTAGAGTGATGCTGGCTTCATAGAAGGAATTTGGAAGTTCTC
>NW_008336933.1:2695502-2733742 GCF_000622305.1 Nannospalax galili
GTTAGGGCCTCTTCCGGTATGGATTGTAAGCTTTATTGCATTGTGGTCTGATAGAATGCATGGAATTATTTCAATCTTTTTGTATTTGTTGAGGTTTGTTTTGTGTCCCAGTATATGGTCGATTTTGGAGAAGGTTCCATGGGGCGCTGTGTAGAAAGTATGTCCATGTCCTTTGGTGCTTGGGTGTAATACTTGGTACATGTCTGTTAGGTCCATTTGATATATGGTACTGTTTAATTCAGAAGTCTCTCTGTTAATCCTCTGCCCTGTTGACCTATCTAATGGAGACAGTGGGGTATTGAAGTCCCCTACTATTAATTAATAAGTTGGGATTAATCTGGGCCTTAAAGTCCTGTAGTATTGTTTTTATGAAGTTGGGTGTACCAGAGTTTGGTGAATATATGTTCATGATTGTAATATCTTCTTGATTGATTGTTCCTTTGATCAGAATGAAATAGCCCTCCGATCTCTCCTTATCTCTTCTGATTAGTTTTAGTTTATAGTCTATTTTGTCAGATATTAGAATTACAATGCCTGCCTTTTTCTTAGTACCATTCACTTGGTATATTTTTTTTCCATCCTTTCAATTTAAGGTAGTGCCTGTTCTTGAAAGTGAGATGAGTTTCTTGCAGACAACAAAAAGATGAGTTTTGTTTCCTAATCCATTCGCCTGGTCTGTGTCTTTTGATTTGGAAGTTCAGTCCGTTGATATTTAAAGTTATTAATGAACATGAGTATTGAATCCTGTCATTTTTATTTCTGTTTACATTCTTGATATAGCTGTACTTTCCCACAGTTATACCTTCATTGAATTTCTTTCCTCAACCTCTTGGATATAGTCATTCCTTTCTTCAGCTCTTTGTATTGCTTCCAGAACTCTCTGAAGGGCTGGTTTTGTGGACATGAAGTCCTTCAGCCTATTTATGTCATGGAACATTTTTCTTTCCCCTTCAATTATAATAGACATTTTGGCTGGGTATAGTAATCTGGGTTGGCATCTGTGGTCATTTAAGACTGGGAATACTTTGGTCCAGGTTCTTTTGGCTTTCCTAGTTTTACACTGAAAAGTTAGCTGTAATCCTAATGGGTTTTCCTTTATATGTGACTTGTTATTTCTCTTTTGCAGCTGTCAGTACTGTCTCTTTGTTTTGTATGTGTAGTGTTTTTACTATGATATGCCATGGAGGATTTCTTTTCTGGTCCCGTCTGTTTGGTATTCTATATGCTTCTTGTATTTGTATGGGCATGTCTTTGTTTAGTTTTGGGAAATTTTCTTCCATTATTCTGTTGAAGATCTGGCCCATGCCATTATCTTGGGATTCTTCTCCTTCCTGTATGCCTATGATTTGTAAGTTTGGTCTTTTTATGGTGTCACATAATTCCTGCATATTCCTTTCTTGTGATTTCTTAAATTTTCATAATCTTTGCGTGAGTGGTCTAGTTCGTCCTCTTTACCTTCCAGTCTTGATACTCTGTTTTCCAGTTCATTCATCCTATTGGTAAGGCTTTCTCCTGTCATATCTAATTGGCTTACTGAGTGTTTCACTTCCTTCTTCATTTCAGCCTGAGTAGTCTTCAATATGTCTAGCTCTTTTCTGAATTCATTCAGAAGTTTATCCCTATCTTCCTTCAGCTCTATGATTACCTTGTTTGTGTGTTCTTTAAATTCACTGAATTCTTTTATCATATTCATCATTGTTCTTTTGAGTTCCATGTCCTGCATAGTCTCTAGAGGATTCTCATTGTGCTCCTCTAGGGACTATTGGTGTTTGGTGGGGATATGTTATTTTGATTTTTCATGTTATTGTTTTTTCTCTGTGATTTTGACGTGAATTTCTTTTGTAGTTTCTTGTGTGATACTCAAGCTTTCAAGTTTAGGTCTGCTTCTTTTTGTGCACTTTATGTGTCTTTGTGGTTTACTTTTTGGGCATAAAAAGTTGGTTCCTCTAATCTTCCGGTTCTCTCTCTTGATTTTATATTTGAGTGGCCAAATTACTTTTGTCTTCAGGAGTTGCCACAGAGGCCCAAGTCAGATGAGGATCAGATGCTCTCAGTCTTTCTCCTAAGTTCTGGATCCCTCCAGGAAAGATTTTGGTCTCAGTAATTTGGGGGTTGGACTGACCTGGGAGTCGGCCCAGGAAAGATGCTGCTCTAGGGCAGCTGGTGGCTGTGCCACCAAGGGATGCAAAGGAAGATGGAGACGGGAAACGGACCCAAGGTCTCCTGGGGACTGCATGGAGGAGCTGGGTTGGTCTGGATGCAAAGGATCAGGAAGAGGAAAGGTCAGCCAGGTGTCCAGGAAAGAGGCTGTTGGGTCCTGAGGGCCCAGGGAAGTAGAAGGAGGTGAGGGTGGGGTCAGGCCCAGAGTGCTCCTGGGGACCCAAGAAGGCACTGAGTTGGTCTGGTTGCAAAGGATCAGGCAGCAGTGGTAGTTCCCCAGGTGTCTGGGGTGCCAAGACAAGGAATGGGACAGGATCCAGGCTAGGAGGAGAGACCATGAAGGAGATAGGAGGGTGAATGAGGCTGGGGGAGTCCAGGTGCAGTGGGAGGGATGGACTTACCCTGGAGAGCGAGGCCTGTGGGTCAGAGACAGGCCTGCAGGTCGTGCAGGCCCCAGGAAGCAGAGGGAGGTGAGGGTGGGTGGGCCCAGAAGCAGTGCTCTTGGGGACCTGAGAAGGAACTGAGTTGTCTGGATGCCAAGGATCAGGAAGCAGTGGTGGTTCCCCCAGTGCCTGGGGCACCAAGACAAGGAATGGGACAGGACCTAGGCTAGGAGGAGAGACTGGCGGGGGAGATCACCTTTCCTCCTCTTAAGTTGAGTACATCAGGCATTTTGTTACAGTGATGGGGGCGATGACTGGAACTTCATCCAGAGGATTCAGCAAGGACTAGAAAGATCACCGGGATTGTATTAGTTACTTTTCTATTCCAGTTGATAAGCACCATGACCAAAACCAACTTATAGAAGAAAGGGTTTATTTTGGCTAAAGGTTCCACAGAAAGAGTCCATAATAGTTGCTATGCAGGCAGAGGGGGCTAGAACTGGAGTCTGAGAGCTCCCATCTGAACTGTACACAGGAAGCAGAGAGCATGAATTAGAAGTGGGCAAGGCTCTGGACATGCTTCCTCAGCAACGTTCCATCTCTTAAAAGTTCCATAACCTCCCTAAACAGTGCCAACACCAGGACCAAGTGTTCAAATACCTGCGCCTATGGCAGAAATTTATCATTCAAACAGCCCCAAGGATCATATTACACACTGATGTACTTCAGAGTGGAATTTTAGTAAAGAATTCATATTATGATCGACCACTTGCCATTCCCAATATATAGCCACTACTCTCAAGAATCTCCCTTTTGAGTTGAACAGAGAACGTATATTGATGAAACCAAAATCACACTGAGAACATACCTAAGTGCTTTGCTAAGTGGAAGAGTCCAACCTGGAGAGCCCCATATGTGTGATGTTCTGGAAAAGGTGAAACTACAAAGAGGTGGTGACATGTTTGGTGGCTGACAATGGTCAGGGAGGAAAGAAGAGGGAGCAGAGGAAACTACTTCATGTGATGCCGCAGGTGCAGGTGTTTGTCATCGTGCACCTGTACAAACCACAGAATGCCCAGCACTCAGCACTCAGCATGAACCTGATGTCATGCACAGACTCGGTCTGCCAGTGATTTGTCAATGAAGAGCCCTTGATTATAATAAGTGTGCCACTGTGATGTGGAAACTCTGGCAGTGGGGAGGCTGTGCATGTGGGGCAGGAGGCATGTGCAGATCTCTGTGCTTTCTTTACAAATTTGATTTAAGCCTAAAACTTCTCTTATAAATAGTTTTTGTTTCTAAAGAGGGATATAGCTTCTTCGTTTTCCCCCAAAGGCCAAGAACGTGCCTAGGACGTTGGCACTCATGGGGGTTCCTCTCTACCTAGAAAGACCTTTGGGAGACAGCTATTAGGCTCCTTCCCCTTCTTCATTCAGCTCTGTGGCTGCACGTCACCGTGCCATCACATCCCTCTCTCACCATGCCCATGTCACCCCCTCACACTCACTCCCTGTTACCTGTACTTCCCACTGCAGGACATGGCAAGCACCTGCAGCCTGCTTCCTCTGGATTTTCAGATCTTGAGCATAGGCTTCTGTCTTTGTTCTCTACTCTGTGTGTGTGTGTGAGTGAGTGATATGGGAAGTGCTCCATTAAATGAACGAGTGAGCAAGAGAGTGAGTGTTGGTGACTAGATCTCTGAGGCAGGGCAAGAGGGCCTTCAGCCCAGAAGAAATAAGCCAAGATGGCCTAGCTAGATAAGATGCAGAGAGGCGAGAATGAGAAGATGGAGGGGAAGGAAGGGTGGCTTCAGCAGATATGTGTGCCTTGGCGGGGGCCTCTAATGGGACCCACAGTGCAGGTTGTGGGGTGCAGAGGTAGGATCACCCTTCCTGTACCTGGCGCAGCAGGGCAGAAGGCCAGAAGGTGGATGAACAGCAAGAAGCCCACCCCCTTCAATTGTGCTCAGTGTGGGCACAAAGTTTTCCTCAGGAAACCAAATGTGGCCTGGCTCCAGTGTTTGAATAACAGCCTGGTGGATAAACAGAGTTTCAGCATAGCAGAGCAAAGAATGTTTTCAAACTGAACATTTTGCAAAGAAAATATTGCAGGCTGCTTGTCTTTGACTTTAGGAAAACTTCAGCAATGGTTAGCATAATGTCTCACTCCAAACCCAATTGGGATCCAGGCACTGGCCTGCCTGGGTTCCTAAAAGGGTGATTTAGCAGGGAAACCCATTTCCTATTCTGTGCTTCAGATAGAGTCTTCCTATACAACATTTAATACCCAAGAGTAATCCGTGAAATCTTAAAGAAGCATCAGTCTCTTCTGTGTCATATTTTCTCTCTGCTGAATATGTTTTTCCTTAGTAGCATAGAAAGGAGACTTAGTCTAACACTCCTCACTTGGTTCAACTCAGCATGGGCTGTGTGAAGCCGTGTGAGCTTCAACTCTTCACTGTATTGAGGATGTGATCTGAATGTCCATCAATTCGGTTCTTATAATTTTACACTTGGCAATTCACTCTGGAATAGTATGCAACTGTTAACAAAGGACAACTATTCATATGGATATGAAGAAATGTGTATCAAGTTCAAAGCAACAAGCACAGTAGAGCACCCAGTGTAAAGCCGTTTTTTTAAAAAACGATTTTTTTCTCTGTATCACTTTCTGCAACAAAAGTCTAACAAATGTAGACATTGAAATCTTTAAGGGGAGGTGGGGTAGTCTTGGAGGCTCACTTTCTATCATAGACACGGTCAGTTTTTGAGTATTTCCAGGTGAGTCCATATTACTTTTATTAGTAAAAACAGACTCAGAAGTCTCTTAACCTTAAATGTACACTTGTGTGCATTTGAGACTGTGTGGTTGGTACCATTGAGATTGAGGGGAATGGGGAGTTATTAAAATTTCATATTAACAATGTTATTAAACTTTCATAGTAAGTCTTACCTCTTGATTGTTTTAGTGTGTTTGCTGCTCTAGTTTACCTGGTAAATCACTGCTAAAAATGAAACAAAGTGAAAACATTTTCTAAGCACCATGAGATGCAGTAATGTACATACTATCCACATGCATGGAACAGTCATGAAACAGCGACAGCATACATAGACACGTGATAACTGAAAAGAGATGGTAGGCTCAAGAGAGATAGAGCAACTGACGGGGGGATTAAGGAAGCAAAGCAACCGCCAGGGTTCAGATCCCTCCTCTGCCACACAGCTACCATGTGCTTTGGAGCAAGTCAGTCTCTCATCTGCACAGAGGAGAGGACAAAGCTCCCGCCCACCACCAGGTGGCTTTGAATGTGACATGAGTTAATACACAAGCACACCCAAAGCACCTCCAGCCATATCTGACACATCGAGCACTTGATTCACATTATCTTGTAGGACAGAGCAGAGGACAGGGAAAACAGCTTCAGGAAAGAGAAGGAGCTAGGTTGGGGATGTGACCATTGTGCGGTGTTTGCCTAGGATGCACAAAGCACTGGGTTTGACCCCAGCAGCATATAAACCAGGCATGTTGATTCATTGCCTGTAATTCTAGCACTCAGGAGATGGAGGCAGGAGGGTGAGAAGTTCAAGGTCATCCTCAGCTACAAAGTGAGTTCCAGGGCAACCTGGGATACAAGAAAGGGATATAAGGACTTGGCAAGAAAAGAAAATTCTAGAAGAGAAGAGCATGGAAAAACAATATGAAACCCAAATGCTTCTAGGATGACATCCGGTTAACCTCGCCCAACCTTTGTAAAGAAACTCGAAATGATGTCTAGCGCAGATGAGAGCAGGGAAAGAGAAGAGGAGGTTTTAAAGCAGCTCTTGTTCTCATGCAGATCAACATATAGATCAGTCATTGCCTCCCCCCCAATCTCCTGGGCCTCTGCAGAATGCTGGGCACCGATGAGCCCAACTCAAGTGTGGCTCCCACCAGTATGAATTTTTTGTTAAGCAGATTTAAAATTGGAAAACTATTGTGATCATTTGTTCTGTTGTGTGTTGATTTGTACCTGACTATTATAATTTCCTCAGTGTGACTCATTAATAAGTAGAAAAAATATTCAGTGCAGTACACTTCTAACACTGACAACTCTTTTTTTTAAAACATGTATTTATTTATTGTGTGTGTGTGTGTGTGTGTGTGTGTGTGTGTGTGTGTGTCTGCACATACTATAACGTGTGGAACTTAGAGAATAATTTTTGAGTGTCCATTTTCTCTTTCTACCATGTGGGTTCTGGGAACCAAACTGAAGTCATGAGACTTGGCAGTCACTACCTTTACCTGTTGAACCATCTTATCAGCCATCAACACTGACAATTTTTTAAAAAAATTATATTTATTATTTTCATTTTATGTGCAAGAGTGTATTGTTTGCATGTAAGTAGGTGCACACAGGCGATCAGAAAACAGTGTCAGATTCCCTGGAGCTGGAGTTACAGATGGTTGTTACCACCATGTGGGTGCTGGGAACCAAGGTCAGGTCCTCTGCAAGAACAGCCACTGCTCCTAACTGTTGAGCCATCTCTCTAGCCCAACATTGACAGTTCTTAATTTTCTATGCTAGTGAGGAATCGTGGGAATAAACATACAAGCTAGAGTCCATTATGTTCATTTTCATTTGTAAGTTAAACAGATCTTCATTATTTTGTCCTCTATCGGTTAAATTCTTAAGCACGTGTTTGGATTTCTGTTCACCTCCGTCTCCTTTTCAAGACCAAGGGATGGGGGAGAAGAGCTAAGTGCCAGGCTGTCCAGGAAACGTTACAATCATGGCTTGCCAATGCAAACACCTTGCCTATCTCACTAAAATACATGTGAATATGTCCCCAGGATTCTGAGGTTATTTCCCAAGTGCACTTTGGAAAAACCCTTGGGAGAGCCAAAGTCAACCCTCCTGAATCCCTGAGAGTTCAAACAGGAAGACCAAATTCACACTGCTGTGTAGAATTTGTCTATGGATTTCTGGGCAGAAGATGCCAGAAAAGCTAGAAGCCACATTTATAGAATTACAGTGATTAGTTGGTCCAGAAGGCATCATAACTCTTAAAATCACATTGCCAAGCATGGAGCTGAGAATTTGGTCTCGTAGGAAGAGTTAAAACTCAGACAGGAACCATCATAAAAATTTCCATTGCAAGCCTTCTAAGGCAAATCGAGAGACTTGCTAATAGCAGCTTACTCTAAACCTAATGACAGTCTGCAGCATTTATGAAGAAAGCTCAGAAGGTTTGAATGATGGCTTTGGTGGGGGAGCATCTAACAGAGAGGTCTGAGTAGGGTAGGCATGGTGGGCCTTTTAGAAGAGTGATCCAGTTAGGACAGAACTGCACTGGGAGAGCAGTCAAATTTCCTTTCTCTGAGATTCTTACCAACACTGAAGATTGTTAAAACACATTTGAGCTGGCAGTAATTTTGAAAAAGTTCAACCACATAATGGCTTTCGCAGGCACATCATGCTGCCCTGCCTGAATGTCAAACATTTTCTTGCCGGAGGATGATTACAATAGAAAGGAATGCTATTCCTATCCAGCCGTGGGGAAGGGCTTGTCTTCCTTTATCCCAGAAACTAAATCACTGGCTATGTCAGAGGCTGTGACCCAAATCTTAATTGATGCCCACAGCTTACTTAGACCACTGTGTGTGATTTTAACCAGACAAACCCAGGAGGAAAGATTAAGGCTGCCGCACTAAGAAAAAGCTGGTATTTTGACCGATCGTCCAGGGAATTTATTGCTATGCCATTCTGTCTATAATTTAGCTTTGTTAGGCCCTCCTCTGGAGGTAACCCTCCTTTCTTAATGTTCACTAGAATAAAAACTAGGTTTTTTTTTTTATGTATTTGAGGTTTCTCTTCAATACTGGCACTAGTAAACATCATTCCTGGGCCAAAACATTACTTCAGCAGGGTAAGGTATATCCTGTCTATAATCCCAGCACTTGGGAGGCTGAGACAGGAGAATTGCTACAAGCCTGAGGCAAGCCTGGGCTACATAGTAAGTTCCCAGTCAGCCCTAGCTAGAGTGAGACCCTATCTCAAAGCAACAAAACAAAACAAAAATAATAATAGCCAACATTAACATATTAATTTAGACATTACTCAGCTCATTAGCTCCTATTATCTTATGGAATTTTCATGAAGGGCCTGGAGACTAAAGATTATACCCTTCACTTCCCAGATAAGGAAGCCTAAGGAGATGGCAGTGGGACAGGTGAAGGGATGGGTCCAGTGACACAGGGTAACTCGAGTGTTTGAAGAGTCCCACCAGTGACAAGGCCACTCCTTGCTGGGGGTCCTGCCACTTCAGGGGCCTTTGGTGTGAAGACAGTGGTGTTCCTCAGACCAACACTCTTGTCATTTCAAGGCAAGAGATTTCTGCCTCTCATGCCTCATTTTTTTCAAGTGCTGGCTGCAAGAACTATCCTGTGAGAAAAGCTTCTCTGTGTGTGATGTGACCCTTTGATACCCTCAGCTCTTCTTAAATCCCACTCCCCTTCTACCCTTCATCACCTTTTTTGTTGCTTGTTATAAAAAGGTGTCTTTTCAGAGCTGGAGAGATGGCTCAGCAGTTAAGAGCACTGGCTACTCTCATAGAAGATCCAGGTTCAATTCCCGGCACCCACACAGCGGCTAACAACTGCCTGCAACTCCAGTTCCAGGGGAATTCAACACCCTCTTCTGACCTCCATGGGTATTGCACGACATGGGGTCACTTACATACATGCAGGCAATATACTCATACACATAAAATAAAATTAATAAATAAAATATTAAGAAAAAGAAAACTCATCTTTTCAAGTACTCAGCATCCATAGGGTCCCTCAGCTTTACCTTATCAAAACTGGCTAAGCAGGGGGATGTATTTGATCCTGTTGATTTTAACCAGTATAACCTCAAACCACAACACTGCTGCTTTCTATCTGAAGCCTGCTTTTATTATTTATTATTTTATTATTTCATTTTATTTGTTTTATATGTATGAGTGTATTGCCTACATGTATGTAAGTACACCCATGTGGTACAATGCCTGTAGAGGTCAGAAGAGAGAGTTAGAGTCCTTGGAACTGGAGTTACAGATGGTTACTAGCCACCATGTGGATGCCAGGTCCTCTGCAAGAGCAGACAGTGCTCTTAACTGATGAGCCCTCTCTCTAGCCCCTGAAGCCCTGTTTTATACTATGGATAAGCTTTGCTTTTCTAGGAAAGGGAATTTCAGGTATAGATATAGAAGGTGAGATTTTTAAATCTGTGACATCTGTCTTTACCCCATCCCTCCTTCCTCATTCTACCGTGCAGACACTCTGGGCTTTCAAAGCTCATCTCTAACTGGGACATCATCTACTGAGTTATGGCTTATTACAGGACAGACCTTCAACAGGAATAGTTTCCCTTTGAACGAAATGCAAGATTAGGTGTGTGAGATGCTGAGGTCATTTGGTTTTCCTCCAGGGAAGGAAACAGTGTTTCTTCATTAACTAGAAGTCATGAAAAGTAGGAAGGGGAAGGTGTGTTGAGAAATACTGATTTCAGCAAACAGAACCTTACCATTTTTGTGATAAGATAGTGTGTGCCCAGTTGTGGGATGGATAATAGAAAATATGGCCACTATAATAGAGGGTCGCCCATATACTGCTCACCTCCTCTTCTCTTACTTCTGCTCCAGTTAATTCTTCTAAACACCCAACCTGCTGTGCTGACGTCATCGCTGTCACCAGCTGTGTCTTGCAGACTCTCCAAGCTGGGAACCCAGGGGCCATAGAGGTCAGGAAAGAGGAAACGTAGGGGCTCCCTTTTTCTTAGAAAGAATGTGTGGTAATAGAAAAGTTGGAAAATAAGCCCCACCCCATTGCTCTCCCTTTTCCTTTAAAGATATTTCTGTTTCTCGGGGATGTTATGTTGGTTGGTGGGACTGTGAAAATGCTAGGTTAGTTTTCTGGTGAGGAGGTGGAAGGGATTGGGAGTGTGCATAATGATATAATGGTAGGGTATTAAGCACTTTGCATGTTCTAAGTAAACATACCTGCTTTGATTCACAGCCACCCAATGTGAGAGGTAGCATTACTGCAGTTTTAGAACACGCATGGGGCTAAACCCAGGCCATACAGCCCTTCTGCACAGTGCAAATTCTGGTTGTACCAAGACCTGTTGTGTGGCCTTTGGATAGCTTCTTCCTTTTTTGTTGTTGTTTTTGGTTTGTTTGTTTGATACAGGGTCTCCCTATCACCCCAGCTGACCTGAAACTCCCTGTGTAGACCAAGCTGGCCTCAATCTCACAGAGATCCAACTGCCCTCTGCCTCCCAAGTGCTGGGATTAAAGGCATGTACCACCATGCCTGGCCTTCTTTGCATAGTCTCTTAACCTCTTCCTGATTCAGCTTCCTCATCTTCAAATGAAGGGAGCAGTCATGCCACTTAGCTGTGGGAAGGAGAATCCCAAGCCCACCTTCAGGTTCAGTGACTGGCAGGTTAACCCACAGGGTTCAGCATGCAGTCATACCCACAGGGAAGAGCTATTACAGCAAAAGGATGCAAGTCAGGATCAGCAAAGGGAGGAGACCTGGCATGGGCCACCAAGAGTCCCATGCCCATGGAGTTACACAGGATGCACACAACTCTTCCAACATGAATTATGACAGAAACAGAATGTTGTCTACCTGGGAAGCTCATCCAAGACTCTTTGCCAGAGAATTGACTGGGGCTGGTCATTTAGACACCCTCTGTCTTAAATACCACAGTTCCAGACTCCTGGAAGCAAAGCAGGCATTTGGCATAAACCACATCATTTGCACACATAGCTAAGCATACATGGAATAGTGGGAATTCTCTACAAGTTCCCAGGTGCAAACCAAGAACCAACCTTGCAAGCAAGGCTTTCTGAGGACAGTAGTCTAGGGCCTGCTATCTTGATGCTTTTCTGCACATTGCCTCATTGGATTGATGTGAAATTCGACGAAATAATATGTATCCATTACTTTATAATACTACCTTATACTTGAGAAACCCTAAAACCTTTTTTATACATAACTAGTAAATGAGAAAGAACGGATAAGATTTAGAGTGACCACAGACCCCAAATCAGTTAATTAGAATTTGAATTCCCATCTGCCTGACTAAAATTATCCATGCATCTATTCATTTCACATATGAACAAAATAGTCACCTTCTTCAAACCATAGCTACAGAATAGAGATGGTTGATCTCTCTGAGGTTTGCTGTGAAAGGAACCTTTAAGTATAGGTAATGGTATTGAACTCATAGCTTCTTCAAGCTAAAGCAGTATCACATGATGGTGCAGAGGCCTCTGGTTAAACCTACTATTAGAGTATGTCCTAGTTTGAATTCTTGGTGCTGTGATAAACACCATGGCCAAAATCAACGTGGGGAAGAAAGAGTTCATTTGGATTGCACTTCCAAGTCACAATCCATCATTGAGGGAAGTCGGGACAGAAATCATGGAAAAACACTGCTTACTCACTTGCTCCCTCAGGCTCATACTCAGCCAGATTTCTTATAAAACCCAGCACCACCTGCCCAGGGGGTGGCACCACCCACAGTGGACTGAGCCTTCCCACAACAATCAACAATCAAGAAAATGCCCCACAGACATGTCCACAGGCCAGTCTGGTCAAGGCTATCCCCCACTTTAGATTCCTTGGAATAACTCTGGGCTGTGTCAAGTTGACATCTGAGACTAACTAGGAAAATACACTCATGGTCTGCTACTTTAATGACTCAAGAAAGCATATTTTGGGCTTTATGCCATCTTTCCTACTCAATTAGGCATGCTTTCTTAATATCTTTCATTTTTAAATTATGCCATATTTCCTACTCCTTTATTTTTCGGGATATATATCCCTGATGCCCAAAGCTCTAGATAATAAATTTGCAAGATCTAGATAGTAAATAATCACATAAAAATTAAAATCATTCCACTATTAATCATTTAGACCTAAAGTGTTTCTTGCAAAGAACTTTTCCTTGTTCACACTCTCCCCCATAGAAACCAGTTAATCAGTCTCATTAATCATGGAGCTGCTTCTGTCTCCTGTTTCTCCAGGTGTGAGGCTCGTAGAAGCATCCAACAGCTAGGCAGCTGTGATGCCAGTCAGCCCAGTTGATACACACAAACGTTAGCATTTGAATGGAGCCATGGATTGCGGCCAATAGGGAGATCTTTTAGTATAGGGAAGTGGGGAGTAAAAGGGAAAGGACAAGATGGATCCTTTGGAATAAATGTTCATTTTTTTCAAGCCATATCATTGGTGGAGATAGCCATGGGGTCAGAGCACGCTAAAACAACTTTAGACCGTTAACTTATCTCAGCATTAGCACTATTCATTGCTAGGTACTTTGTATTCCGATAGACAAAAGTGTTGTGAACTTTTTAGTAGTTTTCCCTCTTTTTACTCCCATGGAGCCCAGGATTGAATGTATGCATGGTGAATATTCAGTAAAGTTCTGTTCCATTTCCACCCAAATCCCAATGCATTCCCATTTAAATAAGGAGATTCATTTTGGGTTTGGTGCTTGGTGACATCCCAAAGGAGTAGGTGACTATTTCCTGAATAACTGTAGCCAACCCAGTAGCAGATCTCGACACCTACATAAAGCACTTCCTTTGGGGGAGGAAAGTAAGAGACAGGAACAGTCATGAAAGAACCTTGTGAATGGAGTTGTTTGATGTTATAATGTGAAGAACATGTGCGCTTGAGCTCATGGAACATGGAGGTCAAAGTTCTGGCTATTCATATGTGGGCCCATGGATAACTACTGCATGATGATGTGCAAAGTCGAAGCAAGAACACGTAGAAGACAGAGAAGAAGAGAGAGCTGAAAGCACAGTAATGCCGAGTCAGCTCCAACCGCTGTGCCGGAGAGCCACAATTTCTTTCTCACAGTTCTGGAGGCCGGAAAAGCTAGATCCAGGTGTCCTTGTGGTTTAGGCCCCTCTTCCGGGTAACACGTGCTTCCCCCTTGTTGCATTCTTACATGGGTGAGAGAGCTCTATGTGGTCTTCTGAGAAGGGCACTAATTCATTCATGAGGCTCCCACCCTCATGATCTAATCACCTCCCAAAGGCCCTGCCTCCTAACATCATTACATTGACGGTTAGGTTTCTGTCTATGAATTTGAGGGGTACACATTCCTTTGATTCATTACAGGCAGTATAATACAGTTCATTAAGCCTTAATTTTTAAAATGTCTTCCAAATAGGCCCTGGACATCTGTGACTCTGTCTTTGCTCAGACTAATTTCTCCTTCTTAGCCAATGTCTCTCTCTCTCTCTCTCTCTCTCTCTCTCTCTCTCTCACACACACACACACACACACACACACACTGAGGAACTGAGAATTGGCAGACAGGTACTATGAAACCAAAGAAAAGAGGCTCCAGATTTAGTATTGTATGGAGTCCAAGTTCCTGAGCAACCCACTGACAAAGCATGATCCCAAGCAAGGCCAGGAGGATCCTCTCAATCCAACTGATAAGAAGGGGTTTAGGGGGCTGTATATTGGTTAGGGTTACAAATGACTTCATCCAAGACAGAACATACCTTGTTCATCTTTAAAAAATACCAGCATTGGACACATGCCTATCGTAATGCTTTGCATCCCATTCTATTTATTTAGTCTCTTTACCTTTTTCTGGAGGATGGTGAAGGAAACATAAAAAACAACTGTGGCTACTCTGGGGTAATTGTGGTGGCTACAAGTCAAGATGGCTGCCCTTATGCAAAGCTGGTCCAGTTTCTGGGTTAAACTCCCCTTACTGTATCCCTATGTTCCCTTTGGGTGTTATGAGAGACAGAGTCTTTCTCCATTGACAGTGTTGTGAAACCACAGAATTTAGAGTTGGAAAGGACTTTCATGTCTCAGTGAGAGAACAGCCTACAGAACTCCATGGCCCCTGGATGGCTTAGAATGACTGCTGTACTGGTCTCCACTAATAAGACAGCATTGCACCCTCCATCACAATACAATTGGAAATTAAAGAAAAGTAGTTGCTAAAGCTTTTTTTTTTTTTTAGCATAACTGTCAACCATGTTGGTTTGTATGCACAAATGTGTGGTACCTAGAGAAAATTTTCATGACAAAGACCAGGTATAGTGGAGTGCATACCTTCCTCATATGCTGGGTCTCCCTGAAGTCCAAGATGAACGGCAGGAGTTATTCATTTGAGATACAATAAAAGAGAATTTTCAACTCTAACAATGGGTGAAGCAGTTTTTAAAGGACTGCTATCGTTATTTCAACCACCAACATAGAATAAGACGTCTGGAAGGAAGGATTTGAGGTGAAATCTGAAGAGAGGGAGAGGAACTTAGGTCACTTTGTCCTGCTTATATGTAGGCATTTCTATGTGCACTTATCAAGGATTAATGAGCCAATCCTACAAATAAGTAAAGGAAAATAACTGTTCTTTCAAACCCATTGGAAATGGCTTCACTATGTCAAGCAGAGTTCAGCTTCAGAGAAGTCCAAACACAGATAATGCCTCTGTTGGACTCCTCAGCAAAATCCATTTGCTTTTGGATTCTTTCAAGTGTTAACAGGAAAGCTTTATATAGAAAGCTCCAGACTGCTTCTGCAGCAATTTCCCTACCCAGAGATAAATATCCTTTCTTTCCTGTGGTCCCCCTCGAACCTATCCCAATTTCCATGCTTACTAACACCCTCTCAGTAATGCACCTGACCTTGAGATTCTTGGGGGCATGCCACCCTACACTGTGGAAACTTTCTATTCTCTCCCAGTTAAATACAGAAGTTCGCTAGGCTTTTTAGATTCAACGTGTCTCTTATAAAACATCTGTTCCTGAGCTCCTGTCAGAAAAATGAACTTTGAGGTCTGCCTAGTTCTGACCCTAGAAATGACATTACGTATTGTAAGCCACAAGAAGTCTATCTTTTGTTCTCTGTCATTTGCAAGTATGGCCGTTTCCTCTATGAGTATTTGAATCTCCCCAATCTCTGAGAGAGAGAGAGAGAGAGAGAGAGAGAGAGAGAGAGAGAGAGAGAGAGAAGAGAGAGACAGAGAGAGGTTTCAAATCTCTCCTTACAACACCTTTTCCCTGTCATCACACAATCTAATCTTTCACATATAGGACCACATACATTTTAAGTCAGAATTTTTTTATAAAGAGTCCTGATTCCAAGAGGCAATTAAAAATATATATATATGTGTGTGTGTGTGTGTGTGTGTGTGTGTGTATACAGTGTATGTGTGTACAATATGTGTGTGTATCTATATTGTGTGTGAGGGCGTGCACATGCTATAGCATGTGTGTGGAGGTCAGAGGACGAGCCGGGTACTGGTCCTTGCCTTCCACCTTTCCTGAGGCAGGGTCTCTTGTTTGTCACTGTGCTGTGCACTCCAGGCTACCTGGTCCACAAGCTTATGGAGTTTTCTCCTGTCTTTCCCTTCAATCTTTCAGTAGGGCCCAGTAACTACAGACATGTACCACTGTATCTGGCTTTTACAAGGGGTTGGGAGATTTGAACTCAGTTTATCAGACTTGTTGGCAAATGCTTTTACTTACTGAGACATTTCCCTGGTCGAAGAAGAGGCAATTATTAAGAGTAACATGCAGGTCACTTTCCCCCTTCTAAGCACCTTTCTACTACCCACCATGCTATGAAAACCAACAAATCTCCCTATCCAAAAACTGTCCATCTTCCCTGCAGGATGATTTGTCTTTCCAGATGACTTCTAAGGAGAAAGCTTTGCAAACTGTATTTCTTATTGGACACAGTGTTTTCCTATGAGTGGATTCAGAGGTGTTTCCTGATATATGAAGGTTGTTAACATAACACCATATGGATTATGGTAGTGTGGGGCACATTATAGGCACGTGCCTATAATCCCAGTATTCAGGAGGATCCTAAATTCAAGGCCAGCCTTTCCAAAACAAAAACAAAAACTCATCAGATTCTAGAACTTTCTAGAGCGCACATAGCCAAGCCTGCCAGCCCACTAATGGCATTAGTGGGGAATGCATGGGTCCTGCAACAACTGAGTGACTTGCTCCTTAGCCACTGGAAGTCACCTCTGGAGGCGGAACCCACGGTGACTCTCTAGTGGAAGGACAGAGAAGATTGTGTTGCTTGGACAGCAGACTCGGCCTTTCACTTACACAGATTTTAGAGAACTGATTTAGAAGGGATCATTTCTCCACAGCGTAGGCTCTGGTTAGAACCAAACCGTCTCTCTGCAGGGAGGACCTGAGTAGACCCTTGTTTCTTCTGTGGGAGCATGCCTTATTTTCTTAGGAATTACAGAACTCGGCACCAACAAATTAACACTACAAGACTGTCAGGGAAGCAGAATGAAATAGAGAAAGAATCTCTTTATAAATTCTATTATTGTTATTTGTGTTTATTTTCGGGATGCTGTTTCTTATTTCAACTTGTTACATAAAAGCTATGAAGCCACTTAAACATCATTTGAATGTTCCTCCAACTTGGAGTGCACACTCCCTATTTAGTGGTTAATAATGGTCAGTGGCTTCTCTTCCTTTCTAACTTTATTTGGGGTGTGTCTGGCCTTGAGGTCTGGAATGTAGCCATGAGTAGGTCTCTTATAGTCCACGAAGCATTTCTTGTACTGGTGGAGACTGGTGGAAAGATAGTACCACGTTGCCTGCAGCATGCCTAGCACTGAGAACAAAAACAGAGGAAAGTATGTGGGATGGGTAGGGTCTCTGGTGCAGCCACAGCAGAGGCTGGAGTGGCCATTCGGCACCTCATGACAAACATCCACAGGAACAGTTATGATAACCAGAATATTCTTACATAATGTCCTGTAAACTTATTTAAAAACAGAAACACAACTTGATAATGAAAGCCAGAAAGGAACTGGTAGATAAAACAAATGTTCAGCCTTAGAAAGTAAAAACCAAAATGGAATCATTGAAAACTTCGAAAAGGTCAGGCAGGCTTCTTGGCTGCCCCCCTCCCCAAACAGAAAGCAGCCACAGTTGCTGTAACATGCTCAGCACAAGGTCCCTAAAGCTGAGAGCAGGAAATCCTGTGTTCCCACCTATGTACTCAACTGAGGTCCCAGGAGACAATGTGCCTCAGACGGCCAGCAGAATCCATTCTCCTGACCTGAAGGGTGCAGGCTACAAGTCTTCAGAAAGCTGATTGCAAGATGATAAATGTGATGGATATACCAGTTACCTACTGTGTTCATCACATGATATGACATGTATCAAAATATCAAACTATCCTACAAATATGCACATTCGTTATATAACAAAATTTGAAAAAATTAAGTAAAAAGAAAGTTGGTGGTCACTGAGTGCAATGAAACATCTATCTGCTCTTTTACTTCTTATATGTGCAGTGCTAGGAACTGAACATGGGGCTTGTGCAAATGCTCTGCCGCTGAGCTACATCCCCAACATGCTTCTGTCCTTTATTGAAATTTTCAGAGTACTATGTGAGAGAGGGGCTCCAAGGCAATGTTATAAACACCACAAAGATTAAGGAGACCAGACAAGATTTAGGGTCTAAAACTCTAACGGCAGCTGACAACCCTCTGGAAACATATCAGAAATGCAAATATCTGGTCCTTCCTGGATCAACTGTAGCAGAAATGGGGGACAGTGTGATTCCCCCTTTGCTCAAGCCCTCAAGATGTACGGAAAGTTTGAGATGTACTGGCTCATGGTGTCTGAAACATTGGTTCTCATCGGTCATTTTTGAGGCCTGTAGGAAGTAGTCCATTATTAATGAGAGTCAACACCCTGGCATTTGTGAATAATTTACATGCATGCCACCTGCAAAGATTTTTAAAAATACACATCCCTTGTTCTACCCAGTTCTGGTGGAACTCAAATCTGCAGGTGTGAAACCAGGAGTGGACATGTGTTAAAGCTCCCCAGGTGGTCTTATGAGCCACCAGGTGCAGGAATGCTAGTCTGTAGGAACCTTTTGCCTCTTAGCAAAGGAAAGAAGCATGAAATTCTAGGGGGAGGTCCCCCAAAGAATAGGCTTTCTCTCTACTTTTAAGTAGATCCCCAATTTTTTTTAACACACACACACACACACACACACACACACACACACATACTCCTCTGATTTCAACAGAAGGAGAGGAGGTTCACATCAAACCAGTTGCTTTAAAGCATGCTCTAAAAACCACTAACGACCAGGTGTGGTAGCATAAACCTTTAATCCCAGCACTTGGAAGCAGGGGCAGGTGGATCTCTGTGAGATTAAGGCCAACCTGATCTGCATAATGAGTTCCAGGTCAGCTGAGACTACAGGGAGACCCTGTCTCAAACAGACAAACAAAAAAAAACAAAGAAAACCACTGAGAGCTCCTCCACTGCCCTTTCCCCTACACATACATACATACACACACACACACACACACACACACACACATACACACACACACACACACACACACACACATACTCATTAATAATGACAAACTGAGGCTCAGAAAAGTAAATGACCTAATTATGGTAGAAAAGCATATGACCAGCCTTCTAGATTTGCCCAGGACTAAGGGTTCCCAGGACACAGGATTTTAGTTTTAAAAAAACAATTATTACATTTATTTATTTACGCACGTGTGTGTGTGTGTGTGTGTGTGTGTGTGTGTACTGTGTATGTATGTGTGTGCACACACAGGTACACCATGGTACACAAGAGGAAGAGCAGAGGTCACAGGACAACTTGCAGGAGTCTGTTCTCTCCTTCTACAATGTGGGTCTTAGAGATTGAACTCAGGGTTGGCAACAAGTACCTTTACCCACTGAGCCATCTCCCTGGCCCCTGGATAGTTTTAAACCAGACATATTCCAGGACAAACCAGGCTGAACTGGTCACTAGGTTAGAACCTCTCCAACCCCATCGTTCTTGCCCAATGCAAGACCTTCTATATTGTGCCATGTTTATGCAAGCAGAATCCAGATTACTGTTGTTTTGTTCTGTAAAACTTTATTCCCTTGCTTCAGGAGGACTTAAAAAATTATGGTCATCATTTGTTTTCCAAAAAACTCTTAGAACTCTAATTATCCCCACATCCATGTCTCACAAGTCTTCAGATCCAATAATGCCACATGCATACAAATTGCATCTTTGGTGTTCATATGTTTCTGTGACATTGGTCCTTGTGTCTTATCAACATTGCTCTATGACAACATTCTAGGTTGCTGGCAAAAGACACCAAATTTCCAGTGCTTTAAATAAATGAAAGAAGGAAGCACAGTAGCTCATGTAACAGAAAAGAGCGTCAAACACAGCCTGGCATGGGATCCCATTCTTGTCAAGACTTTGTCTGTCCCTCAGCTCACTGAACTGACCTTTCTAACCTGGCAGCAAGATGGCTGCTGCATTTCTACGCACCTACAGTCTTCTTGGAAGCCTAGCAACTTCATCTTACCCTCTAGTAGCTTTTGTAAAAGTTCCTAGGATCATCCCACTGAGCTAGGACAAAAATCAACCAAGTCAAGATCAAATAAAACTGCATTTATTGGGGCCTCATTAGGCAATCAGAGAAAACACAGACTCAGACTCCCAAGATCTTGAAAATGTGCTCTGAGGTTTTACAAAATGGTGGCTGTATTTATAGCTTTAAACCACAAGGGGGTCAGTGATTATGTCATTTACTAGTCAGGAATGATAGGTGGTACTGGCAGAAGATGGAGTTGTCTCCATCTCTGGGTATTTTAGGGGAAGGGGTCTGTGTTATAGAAGGTCAGCAAGTATGGAAAGTCAGTTCACATGGGAAGTTGGTGCATCTGCAGCCTAGTTTGGAGCTTCAGTGAGGAGGTTGTGGAAATCTGATTGACAGTGACCTCCCAGAGACAGGTGAGGTGATGCACACCTGTAAACCCTGCACTGAGGAGGAGGAGGAAGAGGAGGAAGAGGGGGAAGAGGAGGAGGAGGGGGAGAAGGAAGAGGAAGAGCGGAGGAGGAACAGGAGGAGGAGGAACAGGAGGAGGAGGAAGAACAGGAGGAGGAGGAGGAGGAACAGGAGAAGGAGGAAGAACAGGAGGAGGAGGAGATGGGGGTGGGGATCTTCAACTGTAGGTAATACTGAGGTACATAGAGAGATCTTACCCCCAACCCCAACTGCCAAAAATCGACCTCCTGACTCCTTTGCAAGTGCTACAAATTTATGATGCCATTCACTTTAATTTATCTTGTCCTTGGCAAGACACCTTCTTTGTCCCTAAGCTACTTTCTGCTACCGGGGTAATGGAATGTCTCGGCAGGCTATGCTGTGGCCTTACACCCACACCTTCAATCGGGGACTAAAAGCAGAGAGTTAAGTCCCTCAAAGGAAGTCAGAATGTGGTTCCTGGAAGAAAGGAAAGACACATGTTGGTTAAGTACAAATAGCTGGTGCCAGGGAGTCATGAGTAGACTTAAGTGGAGCTGCAAGCCATCTCAAGAGAGCTAGCTGATCATTGGACATCTCTGAACAGTGGACAGTGTGCAGCCCATTTCTCTCTCTGTCTCCCACTCAGCTAAGAGTGCTTGTCGCTCCAAAACACCAGAGTGCATGACTTCAAGATCATCACACAGCATTGACTAAAGCTTGCAGAAGTCCCAGGACCAACGTTGACTCCGTCGGGATAATGACAAGCCTTTGATCAGCCCCCAGATATAGGGCCCCTGAAGTTGGGAGCAGAGAATCTTACCCCTTGTCTTTGGTTGGTCCCACATTTTCCAGCTGGGTGTGTGACATGTGATTTGGTTTTTTCTTCAATGCGTCCCATAGAAAAGGAGTAAATAGTTCTGAAGGTCTTTCTTCTCCTTCCTTCCTTCCTTCCTTCCTTCCTGTAATTCATAGGCCAGCCAGCTCTGCTTTGTTCAAACCACAGTATTTTAGGTTGCTGGGCAAGTTTGGACAGAACTGCTGGCTTTATTCTTCTACTTCTCTGTTAAGCCAGAGGTAAAGTTATATCTTGTGGCTAATTTTCAGTCTGTAAATTTACCCCTTGTTAAAGTTGAAAGGTTAGATCAAATCAGCACAAAAATACTGACTCCCCAAAACCCTTGAATTTTGGCTCTGTGTTACTCTTCCTGTCTCAGACCTTTTCAAACTCTACAAACTGTTTTCTCTTACCCATTACGAACATGGCTTGATTAAGCTTTTTTTTTTCCTTGTAATTCGTTCTGGCTTTTTTTTTTTTTTTTTTTTTTTTTTTTTTCCCTTTTTTTATACGCTGAGGATTAAACTCAGAGCCTCACACGTAACAGGCAAATGCACTACTACGGAGCTGCAACCCCGGCCCACATCCGTTTTATTTTATATGCATTCATAAAATATAACCCTATAAGCTTATCCATTATAAAGGCAAGCTTCAGGAGCATTTATTTCTCAAATTAATAAACCTTTTAGTCGATTGGATGCTAATAAGCAAAGGGACCACTGTGCTCATTTTCTAGGTTGCTCTAACAAAGTTTGATGCTTCTGGAGGTCAAAGTCTGAGATCAGTCTGTGGGTAGGGCCATACTTCCTGCAGACTTCAGGGGAAAATCCTCCCTCTTCCAGCTCCCAGAGATGCCCATGTTCTTTGATTTGTGTCAGCATCGCTTTGCTCTCTGCCTTGGCCGTCACACAGCCATCTTTTTCTTAGTTTCTGACTTCACACTGTTGAACTTTCTATTCTTTTAAGGACAATAGGTCAGCACATTTGGCTGATCTTCATGATCTCTTCTTAACTGAAATCTGTAAAGACCTGGGTCCAAATAAGGTCACATTCACAGGCACCTGGGGTTAGATCTTCAAGATAACCTGTTGTTTGGGGGCACAGAGTTTAACCTCTAACAGCCAGGAAAAAGAGAACAGGAGAAAATAGGGGACAGAGTCAGGATGCTTCAGTTTTAGGGAGGTAAAATGGAGGACTCTTCAGTCTTAGGGAGGTAAAATGGGGGCCCTGATGTTCTCAGGCTGGACACCCTGGTAGAAATGTCTGCAGATGGATGGAAAGGACTTGTGGTGACAGTGGTTAAAGAGAACAGGAACCCACTGGAAGGCTAAGAGGCCAGACCCTGCAGGCTTTAAGAGTTTACCATGTGCTTTATGTGACGTTAGCATACTGTACCCTCAAATTATTATATCAAATAATTGCTACCAGTCTTATTTAGTAGATGGGGAAACAGAGGTTCCACAGATTTAGCCTTTCCTCCATGTCTATGGTAAAACTCCACATAAAGAAATTCTTCATCTACCTTTTTTGATTTCAGGTCATAAGATTCTGGTTAAAGAAAGGGCTCGGCTTCATGTCTAACAGGAAAGGCCGAGGAAGCTGAGCCCTCAGGCCTTGCTGGCCCCCCAATCTATTAGCATTGGTCTTGTTCTCTTTGTCCAATCACATTTCTACATAACTGCCAATGCTTCAAGGGAACCCAAGCAAAAAAATGCATCGTTCACTTGAGTCCTTGCATCTTCAACCTGAAGACTCCTCGTCACACACAACTGTGATCAAATAAATACATAGACATTTTCTCCTATGACCCTCTCAGTATATTTCAGTGGATTCAAATATCAAACCCTCAGAGGCAAAGTTGAATTCCTCTGCAATCAAAAGACATAAAGCTAGATATTATGAGCATTAGACATGCAAAGAAATGAGAACTTAATTGCCTGGAGTAATAAATTTTTAAGTCTAAATTCAAAGTCAAGTCTTTCTGATTGTGAAAATTCTTCTTAGCACAATACCACGTGACCAGTGAATGCAAATGTATCCAGAGTAGATTTGCTTGGCTGCAGAGCATGTAGTTGTGAAAAGTCTCAGGAATTGTATCCTGACACTTAAAAAAGCGAACCATATGAAAAGTGTATGTTCCAGGGGGAGCAGGCAAGAGAGAGGAGAAAGTGGTCAACTGGTAGAAGCATGAGTTAATTAGAGAAGCAAACACCACAAATGAATTAGGAAAAGGCTCCGTGTCTGTGTGAATGTCCACAGAGATCTCTGGGAAAAGATTCGCCTTTCCATTTATGCCATGGTGGCTGGGAACATCTGGAACATAGAGGACTCGCTTCTTTTTTCCTCTCTCTCATTCGACTTTATTATATCAATTTCTTGCAAAGAAGGCATAGAAAAGCTTGTTAATTAGCACATGAATTAAACGAATTCAATGTCAGTTCTAATGATTTCACTTCTAATGATTTCACTTCTGTTAATCTCACATGAACAAAATTGCCGGAGAGAGAACATACTTGGTATTTTGGGGCATGTCAAATTTCTCAACTTTCATCTCCGCTAAGTTATTTTTTTTTAACTTTTGAAAGAAACTTTATTGAGAATTTCATACATGCATATAAGGTGTTTCGATCAAATCCATGCCCACTCCCTCCCCTCCAACACCTCCCATATCTTCCCATCACTTTTTTCTGGCAACTTTGTATACTTTCTTTCTTTCTTTTTTTCTTTCTTTCTTTCTTTCTTTCTTCTTTCTTTTGTCAAATGGGGCTTTTTGCTACTCTAACATTCACCCCTCTGAAGAGGTAACCCTAAAATCTTTTAGGGATTAGATAAGAACTTCCAAATACTTTTGTCATTTTCAGCCTTTGGAACAGAGTATGTTGCTAAGAGACCCAAGGACATTTTGACTTTTAGCCACGAAACTGGCTACTTTTCTTTGGGGTCTTTTTTAATTTAACTGCGTAGCCAATTCCTACCTCCTATGCTTATCACACCATCCTCTGAAGAGGTTACCCAAATTGCTGATAGGGAATCAGACGCAGACCTCTCTGGCTTCTTCCATGCTGAACAGGGACACAGGATGAGAGGCAACTGGGGTACCCCTTCAGTGGGTCTATCTAAAAGACTCCCAAATTACATAACTCTTATCTATAGGAAGAAAAGAAAGTCCTTGACTGGTGAATAGGAGATGTGAAGGAGACATAAAGGCAAGAGTAGTTAGCATTACAAGTTCTAGACGGAGAACCAGATAAAAGTCAGAACATGGCAAATTTCAAATGTTCATATCAGAATTCATTGGGATTTCTTGATGACAGCTTCCAAAAGCATCCCTCTATTGAGTTCTGCCTCATTTTTCATTTGTCTGCCAAGGCTGGACTTGAGAGTGATGGAGTCAGGATTTGCATTCGGGTATTTTGATAGCTGTTGGAGTAGTTAGAATCAATGTCAGTTCCTTCTCAAAGGCTTCAAGATAACTGAGGGGTTGCTGAGGTATATATATGACCTGAGGGTATGCACCCTGGAAAGCCTTTACCCAGCGTGGGTCATGCCTTCTCTTCCTAGCCTTCCCCAGATTGTATACTTTAGCCCTCCCCAAATCCAGGAAACCATGCATGCTTAGGGCCAAATTACATACAGTTGGCTGGGAAGAGTGGCTGGATAATCCAGTGAGGGTCCAATGACCCTGCTTGGCCCTCCTTTAATGAATGAGCACAACTGTCAACTAAGCCCAATTGTGATGATGTTTAGCAATGAGGCTCAGCTGAAGTCGTGATGATGGTAGTTATTTCATGCAGAAGAGCTGCTGTACAGCATCATATTAAAAGGACCTGGAATTTTAAAGGATTTGGTGCTAGGATCCACATAGGAGGGATAATATACATTGTTTTTCTGAGTCTGTGTCACTTCACTTAAGAAAACAGTTTCTAAATCCATCCATTTACCTGCAAATTTCATTATTTCATCTTTCTTCACTGCTGAATAGAACTCCATTGTGTAAATGTACCACATTTTTATTACCCACTAATCAGTTGAGGGGCACTTAGGTTGCTTCCATCTCTTAGCTATTGTGAAAAGAGTAGCAACAAACATGGTTGTACAAGTGTCTTTACACTAGGATGAGGTCTTTGGGTATATGCCAAGGAGTGGTATAACCGAGTCATATGGTAGGTTCATGCTGAATAGAACTCCATTGTGTAAATGTACCACATTTTTATTACCCACTAATCAGTTGAGGGGCACTTAGGTTGCTTCCATCTCTTAGCTATTGTGAAAAGAGTAGCAACAAACATGGTTGTACAAGTGTCTTTACACTAGGATGAGGTCTTTGGGTATATGCCAAGGAGTGGTATAACCGAGTCATATGGTAGGTTCATTTTTCATTTTTAAAGAGTTCTCCACACTGTTTCCAATAGAGGCTGCATGAGTTTGCAAACCCACCAACAGTGAATGAGCATTACCCTTTCTCCACATCCTCACCAGCATTTGGTATCATTTGTTCTCTTGATCCTAGCCAGTCTGATTGGGGTAAGGTGATACCTTAGGGTGGTTTTAAGTCCAGGGAGTGCACAGCAACTTGGATTGAGTCAGATCAGAGAAGGCTACAACAAACACAGCCTTCAAGGAAAAGCTGCCGGGAAGGGACAATAGATCATGCAACCATTTGAGGAACATTCAGGATCTAAGATTTCTCCTTCAGATAAGGGAATTTTAAAAAATTATTTATTTAATAATGACATAATTAGAAGAAGCATTTCATTATAACAGCATTGACATATTCAATAAAAATTTCCAGAGCTAAGATGCATCTCTTTCAAAATTGGCTGTAAATTTTTAGATTTATAGTTGAATTAGTACAGTTATATAATAGTGTACTCAGTATAAACCCTACAAAAGAAATTCACATGTCAAAATCACAGAGAAAGCCCTCCAACCAATACTAACTAAATTATTCAAAAGATAAAAACAAATGGAGAGCTCCCAAATTCCTTCAATGAAGACAGCATCACTCTAATACCCAAACCCGGTAAAGATGCAACCAAAAAAGAAAACTATAGACCCATATCTTTAATGAACATAGATGCAAATATTATCAACAAAATATTTGAAGACTACATACAGATGTGTGTCAAAAGATCATTCACCATGATCAAGTAGGCTTTATCCCAGAGATGCAGGGATGGTTCAATATACTCAAGTCACTAATTGTCATTAATCACATAAATGGACTGAAAGACAAGAAACACATCGTCATCTCAATAGATGTAGAAAAGGGTTTTGGCAAAATTCAGCATTCATTTATGTTCAAAGTCTTAGAGGGAATTGGACTGGAGGGAACATACCTCAACATAATTAAAGCCATATACAACAAACCCAAGCCAACATCATTCTAAATGAAGAAAAACTGGAAGCATTTCCATTAAAATCAAGAACCAGACAAGGATATCCACTATCTCCACTCCTTTTCAACATAGTGCTTGAAACTCTTGCTAGAGCAATAAGGCAGGAGAAGGAAATTAAAGGAGTACTAATTGGAAAAGAAGAGCTCAAACTATCCCTTTTTGCAAACGATATGATACTATACCTAAGAAATCCCAAAAGTTCCACCAGAAAACTCCTAGAACTAACTGATCAACACTTTCCGTATAGTGGCATGTTATAAAATCAATCTACAAAAATCAGTAGCTTTTCTATATACCAATAATAAGCAATTGGAGAAAGAATACAGGGGAATGCTCTGATTCACAATAGCTGCAAAAAATAATAAAATATCTTGGAATAAATCTGACCAAAGACACCAAAGATCTCTACAATGAAAAATTTAAATCATCAAAGAAAGAGATTGAGGAAGACACCAGGAGATGGCAAGACCTCCCATCCTCATGGATTGTAAGAATTAATATTGTGAAAATGGCCATCCTACCAAAAGCAATATATAGATTCAATGCAATCCCAATCAAAATCCCTATGATATACTTCACAGAATTAGAAAAAAAATCTTTAAGTTTGTATGGAAGCACAAAAGACCCCAGATAGCCAAAGCAACCCTGAGCACAATACTTAAATTCATATGGAGGCACAACAGACCCTGGATAGCCAAAGCAACCCTCAGCACAAAGAGCAATGCTGGGGGGATTAGTATACCAGATCTCAAAGTATACTTGGGGCGGGGGGGTTTACTATATCATATCTCAATGTACACTACAGAGCTATAGTTATCAAAACAGCATGGTACTGGCACAAAAATAGACACATAGATCAATGAAACATCATTGAATATCCAAACCTGAGTACATGCAAGTTCAGCCACCTGATATTTGACAAAGGTGCCAAGAACACACAATGGAGAAAAGACAGATGGTGCTGGCAAGACTGGAATTCCACCTGTAGAAAAATGAAAGTAGATCCTTACCTTTGACGTTGCACAAAAGTCAACTCCAAGTGGATCAAAGACCTCAATGTGAAACTGGAAACCCTGAAACTATTAGAAGAAAATATTTTTAAGAAAAATGAGGAAGAACGCAATAGAGGGATACTTTTGGAAGCCCTTGTCAAGAAACTCCAATGGACTCTCGTATGAACGTTTGAAAATTGCCCTGTTCTGACTTTTTTCTAGTTCAGAGAGGTCTGCGCCCCGATTCCCTATCTACAAGCTGGGTAACCTCTTCATAAGAATAGGAGGTAGGATTTGACTAGGCAGTGTTAAAAGACCCCAAAGAAAAGTAGCCAGTTTCTCGGCTAAAACTCCAAATGTCCTTGGGCCTATTAGCAACATACACTGTTCCAAAGGCCAAAAATGTCAAAAGTATTTAGGAGCTTGTATCTAATCCGTAAAAGATTTTCGGGTTATATCTTCAGTGGGAGGCGGCGGGGAATGTTGGAGGGGAGGGAGTGGGCATGGATTTGATCAAAACACTTTATATGCATGTCTGAAATTCCCAATAAAGTTTTTGTAAAAGTTTTAAAAAAGTAAAAAATTAAAATTAAACAAAAAAAGAAAATATTGTCAGTAACTTACAAAATATAGGTGTAGGAAAGGATTGTCTAAATTGGAGAGAAGTTGCTCAAGAATTAAGAACTTGCTTCTTAAGAGGGGAGATAAGAGGGGAAAGCTAGTGTTCCAAGGCACATGGTCTGAAAAGAATGGAGGGGACTGGTGTCAAAATGGGAGGAGAGGCAACCTGAGGCAGGTAGGGTAACGGGATCTTCTAATACTGGGAGCATCGTAGGAGAAAGACCAGATGGCATGCCTGTCTCTTGTGGAGGCGGCTGTGGGCATCATTTGGACACACATGTTGCTCACAACTGGACCTGCCTCAGAGTGAAATGCACTGTGCCAGTGGGTCCCCTAAAGAAGCCTCCAGACTCAGCAAGTGTCTTCTACCAGCCATGCTGTTCACAGCCCTCAGAGGCGCCTTCTTGTCTTTGGCATTGTAGGGTTGGAACGATTTCATTTCTCTGTTTCTTGTCAGCTTTTTGGCTGAAGTCCCTTGAAAAGAAGGCAGAAGAGAGAATCACATACATTTATTTGATATAAATTTTACACAACACGGAGCCTCCAAAATGAAATGCAGACCTGAAGACAACACTGCGTGTGCACCTGTGTGTGTGAGTTTGATGCCTTGGTGTGATAAAGAGGGGACAGTTTTGGAGAAACATGAGTGGACAAAGAACAAGGAAGGGACTTGGCAAAGTCTGTTGATGAACTTTGTGCCCCATGTCTTTAGAGGTAAGGGCGTCTCCTCCATGTGTAAGGAGGCATCTCTAGATGAGGCTTTTATGACTTGCTTTGGAGGTGGGGGAGGTCAGAGTGACCTTCCTGCTTCTGACATTTTCTTGAATGCAAAGTTTCAGTATTTCAAATTAGCACATCCTGAAAACCATTGGGATGAAGCCCTAGATCCATCACAAAGCCCATGAGCCCATGATAACTGGCCCTGACTTCCCATTCTAGCCTCACTTCCCACCCTGTCTCACCACCAACTTCACATGCAATCTGGAGACTCCTGACACTTCCCCTAAGTGTGCAAGGAGTTTAGGTGCAGGGTCCCCACATGGCATCTCTCATCCCCCTCCATGGCCTTCTCTGTCTCTCTCTGCTTTTCATCTTTTCACGGCTCTTCTCTCATCTCTACCTTGCACGTACACATAATGAACTCTCCCCAGAACATCTTGTATCTTTAAGTCTTTTCTAGCTCATTGCTTTTCTTTTCTTCAAGGCTCCAGTTCTCAAAAGCAAATGATTCCTATGTGAGGTGACAGATATGTTAATGAACATAATGGTGACAATTGCTTTACAATGTGTACTTATATCAAAATATGAAGTTGTATGCTTTAAATATATACACATTTTATTTGGGCCTGGAGAGATGGCTTAGTGGTTAAGAAAACTTACCGTTTTTGCAGAAGACCCAGGTTCGAATCCCAGCACCCACACGGCAGCTAACAACTGTCCGTAACTCCAGTTCCAGGGGATTTGACAGCCTCTTCTGTCCTCCATGGGCATTGCACAACACGACACGGGTGCACTTATACATGCAGGCAATACATGTATACACATAAAATAAAAATAATAAATAAAATATTTAAATATATATACATTTTATTTGTCAATTGTACCCAAGAAAGATGGGGTAGGGGACAGATTTCACTTCTCCCATGAAGCCTTCATGATCTCCTGGGTGACATCCTCTCCCCTAATGCACACCCTCTCTGCTCACAAAAAAACTATATGTATCTGTGTATCCAAACCTCTGTCTTAACTCTCTCCTCTTGAGATTTGTAATAGGATCTTACTTAGTAACTTGGTCATGTCCCTTCCATCACCCACGATGGCATGTGGCACATAGTAGGAACTCAACAGGTCAAAAATCTAATAATTATATTGACTATATGACAGACGGTCAGGAGTCTGACCTCTATGTTCCCTTTTACTCAGAGGGCCTATGAGCACATATTTCTGTTCCCATGGTTATTAGAGGAAGTTGCCAAAGCCAGATTATGACACTTCTGTTTGGGTTGCCCAGGTCTACAATTTGGAATCATGGTATTTGAAAGAGAAACTAAACCAAGAGAAAAACAAAGCTTGGATGAGCCAATAATTGCACAACGTCTAGTTGTGCAACAGTGACGGTGGCCCCAGGAACCACTTTTGAGTCTGCCCAGATTATGAGACATTTTACATATGGATCAGCCTTATACAAAAGAAGACAAAATCGTGGTGTGAGTGTTCAGATCCCCCCACCTTAAGGTCTGTCCCCTAGAGGTCAGGTTAATGCCTAGCATTAATGATTAATGCCACCTTTAATGATTTCTTCCTCGAGATTGAGATACAGAAAGGCTGGATGGAAATGAAATATTTCCCAAATGGTGAAGCACTTGAATCCTTTGACCGTGAAGAACCAATTGTCAGTTCATGTATTGTTTGTTAGATAAAGCTGTATGGCCTGGATAAGCACCTGAAGAACTGGGATTTTGAAACTCAATCTAGAATGTCAAGAGTTTGCACACATCTATTGTCAGTCTAGAACCAAGAGACATTCTTATTTTTGCTTGACTTGATTTTTTTATTTTTTATATATGAGTGTCTTGACTGCATGCGTGTAAATGCACCAGGTGTGGGCAATGCCCACGAAGGCCAGAATACAGTATTAGATCATCTGGAACTGGAGTTACAGATAGTTGTGATCTGCCATGTAGGTGATGGGAACCAAACTTGGATCCCCTGCAAGAACAGCAAGTGCTCTTAACCACTTGGTCATCTCTCTAGCTCCCGGAACTAAGAGGCAGTCTCGATTAAGGTATACATAAAGGAGCTGAGTGTTTATCCCCAGGGTTACAGCTGGAGAGTAAAAAGCCTGGCACGCTGCTCTTTGTACCCCAATGCTCCTGGCCTCAGCCTTTCTTGTGGAAACAGTAGAAATGAACTGTGGAGTGGAGGGAGAGATGGGGCAGAAACTAAGCAGGGCCAACTGGGTGAGCTGTGCCAAGGTAGCCTTGGCCCGTGGGGCTGCACAAAGGCAATGGGGAAGGATTTGGAGCAAGGAAACGGACTTCATCATGAGAACCGGGGACATCTGATTAACCCTTCACATTGTAACAATCAGTCCAATGTTCATAAAGCTGAAGCTAGTGAGTTTGGGCTTCCACACAGGCTTCGCTCTCTCCTCATAGGTGGCCAAGAGCTGAGATCCTAACAAGCATGAAGCCTTGCCTGCTACCTGTAGCAGCCACTGGTTGAGTGATCAAAGCAAGTCAAAGAAACTTGAAAACTTGTCTCTGAAACTCCAGGGCTTCTCAGTTCCACCCTCCTCCCCCTGGAGACATCAGATGACCATCTCTATGAGGATGAGTGGAGGGGAGAGCCAACTGCTTGTCTCCTTTACGACAAGATTTACTTTACCCAGTAAACAGAGGTACTTTGAACTCACCCGGGGCCCACCGAGCCTTTTTATAGCCACACAACAAAAATGCAGCTCAGATATTTACTTCCTTAGTAAAGAGTATTGCTCGTGGGTGGGGCTTTAGCTACTAACACTGCTCTCCTTCATTCTTTGGTGGTGTCAAAGCTATCCACATTGTCATAGAAAATAGTGGGGCTAGGAGAGTCTACTGAACCAGAATCTAGTATAGAAAGCCTCCTTCTGTGACAGAAATCCTGCTTCAGCAGCCATGTCTGTTTATTCATGAAATTAACGGAGAATAGGCCAAAGCAATAGCTTGATCTGGTAGATCGCATAGGGTAGTGATTGAGGCTGTTGGGAAGCTAGAGGCAGATGCTGTGTGGGAAGTACTTTTGACAGGAGATCCTAGTGTCCTTGCAGGTGTGGGGTCAGAGCCTCTAGGTCGAGAGCAGGTGCCAAAGTTGTATTTGAGGAATTGCAAGGAGGCCAGAGGGACACAGGGCACAAGTCAGGAGACAGGGGTATGGAACAAGCTTAGATACTTTCTCCTTTCCGAAATCTCTGTGACTGAGACAGCAGGGTGGCAGGCAGATCCTGGCTCTGCCTGAGGAGCTGAAGCTGACAAGAGGTTCTGTGTGGGATATTCAAACACAGTACACACAGCCGGGCGTGGTGGCGCACGCCTCTAATCCCAGCCCTCGGGAGGCAGAGGCAGGCGGATCTCTGTGAGTTCAAGGCCAGCCTGGTCTACATAGTGAGTTCCAGGCCAGCTGGAGCTACAAGAAGACCCTGAAAAAACAAAACAAAACAACAGCAACAAAAAATCCCAAAGCAGTACACACATGTATGCACACACACATGCACACACATGCATAGCCACACCTGTGATTTTGGTGTTCAGATCTCCGTGTCATCCTCTGCTGTCATGGACACCACTGCATATATAACCGGGAATCCTGAAATCCCCTCACATCGTCCAAATCTTCACACTGTCAGCACAAGTCACAAATGGGGTAGTCCCCTTACTCTGTTTTCTTGGCTCAGGTTGAAAGTACTAATCAACCTGTCTTTTCTGGTTCTCACCCTCCTCCCAGCTCCTCCCCATGAGGTCGTAGATGTTCCCTCACTGGATTTCTTCTCCCTCTTTCTTCCTTCAGAATCTTCAAGTTCATATTAATTCTCATCCCCAGCCCCTCACCCTGCCTCCCTCTACCTTTTTCGAAGCCCCCTTCCAAGTGACCCTATCCCAAATGAAGACCTTTTACAAAATATCTGTCATCATTAATATCTCTACTTCCGTAAGAATTCCCCAGATTCCTTTCTTTTGCAGAGAAAGAGCTGGCTCCTGGCATTTATAATTCTAAAGTCAGGAAGATCTGGAATGAGAAGAATTTCCCTTCTACTCTGTGACTTGATTCCTGTTTTTTTCTCAAATCTCTACCAGGAAGGAGCAGGAATCTAGGAAAGGAGAGTAGAAGAAAAACAAGAAAAGAAAGGTGTGTGTGTGTGTGTGTGTGTGTGTGTGTGTGTATGCATAGTTGTGCATGGGTGCACATATTGTAGAGGCCTCAGGTATTGTTTCTCACGAGCCTTTCAATTTGCTTTTTGAGACCGGGTTTCTTACTAGGATCTGGGGCTCTTCAGTAGGATAGGTTAGCTGGCCCTGAGACACTGATCTGCCTTTCCCAGCCCTGGGATTACAGGCATATACCACCATGTCCAGCTTTTGATGTGGGTTCAAACTGGGGATCAAAGTCAGGTCTTCCCACCTGTGTAGCAGCCACTTTACTGACTGAGCTACCTCTCCAGCCCTAAGACAAGTTTTACTGCTGTTGTCGTTTTAAATGACAATCATGAACTCAGAAAGAAGCTATATGTTTTCTGAACTTCAGAGCCGGAGGAGCTGATGGATGTTCATGATAGGGTTGGGGAGATGGGAGTACAGGACTGCCTGATAAGCCCTCAGTCCCAAGAAGAATGGGATTCCATGTCAAAAGTGGGCATCTACCATCTAAGTGAGGTAGACATTAGAAACACAGGGCTCCTTGAAGGAGATGGCACTGAGGGTCACCCACAAGAAGGTTGGACTCATTTTGTCAACAGTTTGCCTGGAACAGACCTGCCCTCACCTGAAACCTTTGATTCAATTTGCTCTTTTCTCTAGAAGGGTTGCCACTCAGGACAGGAATGTGTTTCCATGGGCTGCTGTTGCTGTGTTGTCTACACCTCTTCTGAACCTCTCCTCACCTTGAATGTGCCCTCTCTCCCAGATAGACATCTCAGTAGGGAGACCTTCAAGTAGAGTGGGCCAGGTGGGTTTTTTCTCAGCCATCTGGAATTGAATGCTAAATGAGATGCTTAATTCTAAGGCCGTGTTCATAATCCAGTATGCATATTACAAGTGTTTATCAGCACATTTTATATCCAGAGACATTCCAGACTCGTGTCAGGAGACAATATGCTTGGGAAAATTTAAACACGCTAATTGCCTTTAAGAACCAGGAGAGGGCCTCAAGGCAGTAGTGACTGGGTGATAGTTGACAGTATGCTCACCCTGTCTCCTGCCAGTTAACCCCACCTCTCTCCCTTTCAGTACTCTAACTCACTAGTGCACTGTTCTCTAATGAGTAAAGTACAGACAGTTATCTGTGGTTACATTTACTGAAAACATCTCTGTTCATCTGAGAGCCTACTACTGCCCATGTACTTAGTCTATGTGTAACATTTTTACTCAAGTTTCTTGCCTCCCAACTTTGAGCTAGAAAAGTTCACTGTCTTGAATTCACAGTGTATGAGTATTCCTTAATTTAGGCTATCCACTCAATTTGGCTAAAATAAATTCACTCACTCATTCATTCATTCATTCATTTATTTTATTTATTATTTTTATTTTATGTGTATGACTGTATTGCCTGCATGGGTGTAAGTGTACCTGTATCATGCAATGCCCTTGAAAGTCAGAGGAAGGTGTTGGGTTGGGTTCCCCTGGAACTGGAGTTATGGACAGTTGTTAGCTACCATGTGGGTACTAGGAACTGAACCTGGGTCCTCTCCAAGAGCAGTCAGTGTTCTTAACCTCTGAGCCATCTCCCCAGCCCCTAAAGTTTGCTCATTGAACTGATCTTATGATGGTATAATTTATCTACCATAAAATGTACACATTTGAAGTACACAAATCGATAATTGTCTATATAATCTCTGTGTGTGTATGTCTGTGTGTGTGTGTGTGTGTGTTTGTGTGTCTGTGTACCTCCCAAGCCATGGACTTTTGACCAGGTTTACAGTACCAAGCAAGAATTCTCTCCTGTGGAGAAGGCCTCAGGTCCAACCAGAAAGTGGTAGGTTACCACCTACTCTTCAGGCCAATTGCACTAGTGATCACATCTTCATTGGTAGATGGGTATTATATCACTTAGGGCCCAGCACCAGGTAAGAACACTGATGTCTTTTCTCCAAAAGTGGCCTTCATAGCACTGACACTATACACAGACACACACACACAGACACAGACACACACACACACACACACACGGTCCAATCAATGTATAAAAAAATTCCATCTCTTCAGAAAGTTTCCTCAATCTTCTATATTCACCTTCTTTCTCCCAACACAAGCTACCATGGATAACTTTATTCTTTACTTCATGACAGATTTGTGTTTCCTATTCTAGAATTTCACATACACAAAACCATACTGAATGACCACGCTACTGTCTGGTCACCTTAAGTCTTGTTATCCTCTTTATCAATAGTTGATCTTTTCTTTTGCTGCACAGCACAGATGTAGTTTATTAACTCACTGTATTTTTTATTGTTAGGTTTCACTCTTTCTACAGTTTCTATCTGGAAACATCTCCCTTTGGACTAGGATTCTGAAGCATTTCTTCTAGTTCAGGTTGCACACTGAGGAATCATCTCAGATTTCACTTATCTGAAGATGTCTTTATTTTGCCTTCAATTTTGACAACTATTTTTGCTCAATATAGAATTCCACATGGACATGATTTTGTGGGTTGTTGGGGAGTGAACCCAGGGACTTTTATCTGCTAAGTGTGAGCTCTGCTACTGAACTACATCCTCAGCCCGGAAAACAATAAATTCAACTCTTGTAAGATGTTTCACTGTGTTCTGGACTCTGTTCTGTGTCTTTTATTCTCTGGCTTCTTTCAAGATTTTGTCTGTATTGTGCATATATTTTTAAGTTGTTTTCCAGCCTTCAGGAAGGCCATGGCTTCCTCTGTTTCATCAGATCTTTGTCTTTTCTTCTCTAACTTTCTTCTACAGCAACAATCACACATATAAGTTAGACTGTTTGATACTGTTCCACAAGCCTCTTACATTCTCTTCATTTTCCTCTAGCATCTTTTCTCTTTGTTCTTCAGCTTTGATCATTTCTATTCATCTGTCTCCAGCTTCACTATCTTCCAGCACTTTGCTAATAAAGCTAGCAAACTCTATTCAATGATTTACTTTAGACATTGTACAATTCCAGAATTTCCATTTGTTTCTTTTTGTGATTTTAATTTCTCTTCTGAGAGTTCCTTATCTTTTAAAAATATTTTTATTTATTTGACAATTTCAACACATATACAACTATCTTGATCGTATCCCATCCCCATCCCCAAATCCTTTCCAACTCCCCCCTTTGACAGATCTTGCTGACTTTACCTTGTGCAGGTCTTATGCAGGTAACCATGGCTGCAGTGAGTTCATGTGAGTTCATGGCTATGTCATGTCCAGAAGACAGCAGTTCACAGCTCTCCTCCCCATCCTCCAGCTCTTACATTCCTTCCACCCCCTTTTCTGTGATGCTCCCTGAGCCTTGGTCGGGGGTTGATATAGACATCCTGTTTACAGCTGAGCACTCAATAGGCACTTATTCTCAGGACTTTGACCAGTTATGAGTCTCTGCACTGCTGCCCGCTACAGAGAAAGTCTTCTCTGTCCAAGATTAAGAAAAGCATCTATACATCTATGTCTATAGGTATAAACAAATATTTAGAAGGCAGTTTGACAACAATGATCCTTTAGCCAAACAACAAAGTAAGTCCCCCCCTAGAGCCTATGACATCTCAAACAGTGGGCTTTGGCAGATTTACAATATCAGGTATAAATTCTCTCCTGTGGAGCAAGCCTCAGAGACAGACAATGGTTGGTTACCCCCGTGTTCACGCCGGTACTGTACTAGTGATGACATCTTTCCTGGCAGGTTGGTATTGTAGCATTCAGGGTTCCACTGATGCCTTTTTGTTCCCAGAGTCCTACAAAGCATCTTTTGGCATTGTCAAAGCTCACTAGCAGAGAGGGAGTTTTTAGGGAAGTTCCAGCTTTATTTCACTGTGCCCAGCAACCAAAGTGTACAACCAAGAACAATGACAATAGCCTATGTTGTTTGGGGGGGGGGGCTCTGGAGCTGCCATGATCAATAACTCATAAGGAAGCATCCCATGCCTGGCAATGTGGTTTTCATTTAATAACCCACGGCTTCTGGGGACAGCATTGTCCACTCATGCAGGGTAACTGTATTCAAACTCCTTCTCTTTTCACGATATTTTTTAGTTAACTTGCAAAGTAGGGGGTTTCCATGAGGGCTTTTCATACGTCCTCGGCTTTAGTTAATCTATCCCCTGTCCTCTCCTCTCCCATTCCCTATTAATAAGAATTCTTATATATCCACACATTGGGACCTTTCCCTTTAATTAATGAATATGTTTTAACTATTGGGACATGGAGCACATTTGTTTTTAAATCCTTTCCTTTAACTTCAACATTTGGTCCATCACAGAACCAGTCTCTCTTGACTGCTTTCATTTTTCATTTGAGACCCTAGTTTTCTGGTTTGTTGTTTGCTGGCATGCCTAATGATTTATGATGGAATGCTGGACATTGTGAATGCTAAGCAAGTCACTAGATCAGCACTTTTCGAGAGAACTCCTGCTCACCTTATGCCTCCTCACAGATTTTTACCATCCTATGCTGGCTCTTTGCTTTCCATTTTTCCATTACATTGACTGATTAATTGACTGTGTGCGTGCGTGTGTGTGTGTGTGTGTGTGTGTGAGTATGCGCACATATGGGTATGGAGGTCAGAGGACAACTTGCAGGAATTGGTCCTCTCATTCCACCATTTAGATCCCAGGGCTTTAAGTTGGCAGCAAGCACCTTTACCTGCTGAGCCGGCTCTCCAGCTCTGCTTTTCAGTTTCTGAAAGCTATTGTGTCTTGTGTATCTTTCCCAGTCTTCTAATTATTTGTAGGGAATGGGCTGGTTGGACACTAGTTAATCCCATCATGTACAGCAGTCTGGGGAAATTCCTTTTACATGGTAACAGGAACAATATGAGAGATGCCTGCAGGAAGAGGGCCTCAAGCAGAGGGAGCTCAGATGGGAAGGACTGGTGGTGGCAGCGTGCCTGGCTTCTTAGCACAATAGCAAGAAGACGTGGAACACGGTAAGCAAAAGAAACTACTTTAAATGTGCAGAGGATAGAGTTAAAATGCCCCTGGATGCCACTCTAGGTATAAGCATTATTTTTTCTGTGTGCATCTTTTCTGAAGCAAATGTATGGGAATATGTTATCACTTAACAGTTTTATAACCAGCTTTTTTTTTTCTACTTTATAGATC
>NW_008336933.1:2733761-2753237 GCF_000622305.1 Nannospalax galili
GGAATTTTGTAAAACTTGACATTTTTGGGGGGGGCGGTCTTTTTGAGACAGGGTCTCCCTGTAGCCCCAGCTGGCCTAGATTCGCTATGGAGACCAGGCTGGCCTCGAACTCACAGAGATCTGCCTGCCTCTGCCTCCCGAGTGCTGGGATAAAAGATGTGTGCCACCACACATGGCCCTAAGGCTACCAACCAAACCGTTAAAACTTGAATTTTAAGTGATGTGCCATATTGATTTAGTTGCTCTGGAGAATAGATCTGAAAAGAGCAAAGGAATAATGAACGCACAGCAACAGGTGGCCATTGATTGATGACAGGTTATGAGAGGAAGGAGAAAACTTGACAAGACCATTGTGGAGCTAAACATTTCCCTTCCCCTACACCTTCTGCTTCTACAGGTAAACTGGAGGATCCATCCCATGGAAATGACAGAAAAGGACAAGGGGAGATAGGTCATGTCCAGTCTCAACAATGGTGACACTCATCATTGTCTGGAGCATGTAGGCACAGCCCCAAGTTCCAAAACTGCCAGAACATTCATTAGAGTAGATAAAATGACCCACAAAGAAATCCTTAAAGGATGTGGTAGGTGGGGTGAATGCACCCCTAAACACAGCTGCAGCTGCCAAAATCCCCGGCCCTGGTGATGAGCAATCTCAGGAGAAGCAAGTAGAGACAGTCAGCCACGTTAGGAAGGAAAAGCTCTCCAGGCTGTGGGGGGCTGGCCACCTGCCCAGCCCTGCACCTGCCACTCACCTGCTGTCTTCCCCACTTCCTGTGAGGGCATGTTGGTCCTTGCTCCAGCTCCCACCATCTTTCCATATGAAAGAAGCAGCAGAGAAGTGATGTTTTCCAACACAGGCATCAATACCTGTGAAGCACATCAGTCCCTCTGAGGTGAATAATGAAACTTACTCATTTCTAAAAAATGCAAAGGCATTGTTAGGGGCGCTGTTGGGAAATAAAATGACTAATTAATCAAGACAATCATGTTAGGTTTGGTTTGGTTTCCATTGCCCAATGCAGCTTTCCTACACCTCTGAACCTCTTTAGAAAACGTTTCTGGTTGAAGCTCAAGTTGTGTGGGTTGTTGTTTAGAGACAGGGTCTTATGTAGCCCAGGCTGGCTTCAGACTTGCTATGTAGCTCAGGATGACTTTGAATTTCTCATCCTCCTGCTCCTATCTCTCAGGGACTGGGGTTACAGGTGTGTACCACCATGTCAGGCCTGCAGTCTTTGGCTGGAACTCATTTTCTTCTTTTGACTATGGAGTAAGTCTCAGAACAAACACGAATATCTCTTCCCTTTCACCCTATCTTCTTGCTCTTCCTTTCCCTTCCTCCTTCCCTACTTCCTCTCTTTCTCCAAACTGTATGAACCACTTCTGTTATTGCTCATTCTTTTTAAAACTTTTTTTGATTTATATATTTTTTATTTTATGTATATAAGTGTATTGCCTGCATGTGTGTTAGCATGCCTGTGTTGTGCAGTGCCTGTGGAGGAGAGAAGAGGGTATGAGATCCCCTGGAACTGGAGTTATGGATGGTTGTAGCCACCATGTGGATGCTGGGATTCAAAGCCAGGTCTTCTGTAAGAACAGCCAGTGCTCTTAACCATTGAGCCATCTGTCCAACCCTTGGCTCGTTCTTTTCATTCATCTAAAAGAAAACTATACAATCTGTTTATTTTATTATATGATTCCATTTTACTTGTTTTTCAGTGTGGTGGACTGAACCCAGAGCTTGGTGCTTACTAAGCATAGTCTTTGCTGCTGAGCTGTGCCTCCAGCCCAGTCATGGAGTTAGAATAGTGTTCTCTCTTAGTATTTGCAAGAGAATTGATTCCATGATTCCTCCAAGGATTCGAAAAGTCATGGGCATTCAATTCCCTCATATAAAATAGTTTCACAGCACATATACACATCCTCCAGGATACTTTAAATCCTCACTAAGTTACTTATTACACCTAATACAATATACGTGCTCTTTAAACTGTTGTGCAACTGTAATTTTGAGAGAAAAATGACAAGATGAAAAGCCTATGAGTGTTAGGCATTGAAAAGTACATTTTTTAGATTTTTCCACTCTAGGTCAGTTGAATCAATGGATGTGGAACCCACAGACAAGAAGGCTGACTCTACACCTCTGTAGAGCTGTTACGAGGGGGGTCTATTGACTGCGTCTGTGCAGCACTTATTCTGCTGAACAGAAAATAAGGGCCATGTCTTTGTTGCAAAACTTGACTTTATTCACAGTCTACAGAAATACATCCATCCCCTCATGAAGTGAAAATTTACCTGTTACTATATGTGTACTCGGCACTGTGCTGAGCTCTGGGACTCAGGAGTGCCTACAGCAAAGCGCCTACCCCCTGACCTCTAAGATTTCATCTCACAGTTTAGTCATTAGGTCAGTTAAGCAAGATACAAGATGTGTTACAGTGAAGTTAGACACAGCATGCCAAGGACAATCTAATTCAAAGAGTATTGATGCTCTTTGTGATGGGAGCAGAGGTGAGCACTGAATGCCCTAACAAGGACGTTTCCAGACCTGAAAGTAAAGGCATTGTTAAGTTTTAAGGACTGTAAGTATTGGAAGGATTTACAGTCAAATAGGTATTCTTGAAGGTGTGGCCTGTAAGTCTGAGGCTACCCTGGACACATTAGTGAGACTGTCTCAAAAACACCAACAGAAGAGGAAGAGCAGAGGAGGGTGTCTCCTTATACTCACTAAATCCACCATAGTTAGAGTCTTTTGAATGTATGAGTTGAAAGCCTGATTGAAAAACCATCCCTCCCACTCCTCTAATGGAAACATGAAGATAAGTTAGGACTTAAGACCTCTGAGTGGAAAAAAGATCAAAGACAGTTCCTAGACCTTACTGCCTTACTTTTCTCTTAGGACAAAACACACATTAAAAAAGACTATAAAGTGGTGGTCACTGATATCAACATGCCTTTATTTTTAACATTTACATCTTTTATCCTAAGGGCTCATGAAAGACATGTTGCTTCTGGTTCATACTTGGGCCAGTGACAAAGCTTTTCATGTGTGTTAACCCAATAATCAGCCATTTCACTCACAGACTTGGTGCTGATCAGTTTTTAAAACAGCTATTACTGCATTTGAAGTGCAGCTCCCTCCCAGCACTGCCTCCTCCACAGCCCATGTGTCTGGGCTTGCTGCTGCCCCTGGAGAAAACACAGTTTACCCAGGGCAGTATTGTGTTTCTCTACCTGTTTCAAAACCAAGGTCTCGGATCAAATACTAATACATTACAGACTCTCCCAGTATGTCCAAAAGAATGACCATGTGAAATAAACCCAGTGATTTATGGTCAGACCAACCTGGTTTTCCATGTGGAAAACGGCACAGGGTTGTGTTGTGGGAAACGGGAAACACCTTCGTAGGTTCTTTTCTAGAGATTAACTTTAACCTTTTTCATTTTTACCAGCCAGTAATATACTGTGCATCAATACACCTTTAAACACCTTTTGAACTATTTAGGTTTGCAGCTTTTAGCATTGGGGTAGAAAGTTCTTAAATCACACATCCTCCATAGCACCAGCACACTGTATTAAGGAGGAACTTCTTTGACTTACATGTTCCTCACCCTCAAAAGAAACATCTCTACTTGATAATGTCACCCAGTGAAACTGCACTGACTCTAACTTACCAGGCCTCATAGCTCAGAAGCAGTCCACACTATAGAGTGATAATTATTTTCCCTCCCAGCTATGGGGGTGACGGAGGGCTATAGGTCACTGTTGCTGCCCAGTCTGGGACAGAGGATTAGACTGTGAGATGGCTAATTGTGATTGTTAACTTGACACATCTGGGAAGAGGGAAAGTCAGTTTGAGGAATTTCCTTCATCAGATTGGCCTGCAGGCATGTCTATGGGGTATTTTCTTGGTTTCTAACTGATGTGAGAGGGTCCAGCCCACTGTGGGTGGTTCCATCCCTAGGCAGGTAGGCCTAGGAAGCTGAGCAAGCCAGGGGAAGAAAACCAGTAAGCTTCAGTTCCTGCCTCCAGGGTCCCTGAGTTCTTGTCTTGGCTTCCCTCAATGATGGATTTTGAGTTGTAAGCCAAATAAACCTTTTCCTCCCCAAGCTGGTTTTGGTCAGTGTTTTATCACAGCAGCAAAAGGAAAACTAGAATAGACTGCGTATCACTATTCCAGAAAAATATCCAAATTCAAACTTCCAAATACAATTTCTATTCATGGCACATGGCTTTCTTGAAATCATTAAACAAAACAAAAGTCACTAAATGTAGCCGACATTAATCTGAAGACTATTTGTATACTTTTTTATTGTTGTTGTTGTTGTTGTTTTGAGACAGTCTTGCTGTAGCCTTGGCTGAACTTGAACTCACAGGGATCCACTTGCCTCTGCCTCCCAAGTGCTAGGGTTAAAGGTGTGAGCCACCACACTCAGCTCTATACTTTCTTTCAACAGTCCTGAATTTGCCACCTACCCCACCCACCTGTCCTACCCTCCATGCCTGGATTTGATGATTTGAAAATGACTTAAATCTCATATCTATTTTCTCAGTCCTAGGTCTCTTACAAGTTTGTCTTTTTAGTGAGAAAAACTCATCTTTTTTAGCAGTTCCCATGCCTCACTTCTTCAGTCCAGGCTCCCTTGTTTTTTGTAGTCACTCAAGAAGCAATTCTGCCAGGAGCCCCATGTGAGACTGACAGGACATTTAGGGAAGGAAAGCTTGGGTTTGGTTCAGTTTGGTTTGCCTTAGTTCCTAGTCTCTCTTCATTTCTAGAAATGTGGCTCACCAGGTGCAACTGGAAAGTTCTCTCTGGAAATCTTTTTATAATTTTTAAACTTTATTTATTATTTTTATGTGTATGAGTGCATTGCCTGCATGTGTGTAAATGCACCTGTGTCATGTAATGCCCACAGAGGTCAGAAGAGGGGGTGGGATTCCCCTGGAATTGGAGTTATGAATGGTTTTGAGCTGCCATGTGGGTGCTGAGAATCAAACCTGAGTCCTCTGCAAGAGCAACCAGTGCTTTTAACCACTGAGCCATCTCTCCAGCCCCTTCTCTTTAGAAATTTTTATGTAATACCTTCACAAGAACCCATCCATAAAGAGCAGAACTGTAGCCTGCCTATCCAATGGATCACGGAGAAAGTGGGCCCCAATAGTCCAACCCTAAAGCAATGCATTAACAAGGAGTGCAACAAAATCCAGGATAAAAGCACTAGGTGTAACTCAGTGGTAGAGTTCTTGGCCCAACACACACACAGTAGGCCCCAGCATAAAAGAATAGCAGTAAAGGACATAACAGCAACAGTCTTTGCTGTGCTTATCTAGCACTTTAAAACTAATGAAAGAAAAATGGGGTTTATATATGAGAGGGGCACTAATATTGCAGTGCTTAAAGAGCTGGCCTGAGCTACAGGTGGAGAAAACAGGAAACAGGCTCTCCACTGTAATATGCTTTTTTTTAACCTCTTCTAGGCTTTGGCTTTCTTGACCTGTGTCTAAATATGAATGCTGAGGTTTGACTTCTGTCCTTAGAAGAGCTTATATGATTAAAGCAAGCTTTGCTTTCTCTGGGCTGTGTCTACACCTCTTCTAGTCTATTCTAGGTACCCCCTTGTGATAGCTAATTTTCATTATCAACCTCATTGGGATTTAGAATCACCTAGGAGACACACATCTAGTTGGTGTCTATGAGGGTGTTTCCAGAGAGAATGGAACACCCACCCTGAATGTGTGTGGCACTGTCCCAGGGTCTGGGGTCTTAGAAGGAATGAAAAGTGGAAAAAGAGAACACATGAACACCATCATTCATCTGTCTTTGTTTCCTCATTGTGGACACAGTGTGCCCAGATGTTCTATGTTCCCACCACCATGCCTTCCCCACCATGACAGACTGTACCCTCAAACTGTGAGCCAAAATAAACTGTTCTTCCTTAAACTACTTTAGTTTGCTATCTTGACACAGCAATGAGAAAATAACAAATATCCCTATCCTCTAGTCTGCTCAATCTCAGGAGGGCCCCCTCTTTTATTTCCAAGTGCGCATTGTTTTCTGTTCCTGTCAAAAAATGTCATTCTGATCCATTATTTGTATCAATGTAGCAACTGCTGTTTATGATTCAAAGACCTTCTCTCTCCCAGGATTAATGTCATGTCAACATAAATTTAAAAAATCTTACCTAAAGAAATAGTATCTAATTATGGAATTTTAGTTACAAACCAGTGGAAGAAGTAGCTGACCAGGAGTAGGTTATCCCAGTCTGACTGTACATTAAATGAACTTGCACTGTCTAGTAGAGTTGCTATTAGCCATATTCCATCATTAAAATTGTAATCATTAAAGTTAATAAAATTAACTTGATTAAATTGATCATGTTCTTCGGTCATACTGGCCATATTTGAAAAGATCAGTAACGACATATCTGGTAGCTACCATACTGAGCAGCACAGACAGTAAGCAAAGTTCTCCTATACAGTATGAGTTTAGACAATGACTTTCTTGGCCTGTGCAGAAACTCAGCCCTATCCCTCAGCTCCAGTGCATGGTTTCTCAACTTTGGCCCTATTGACAATTTGAACGAGATCTTTCTTTGTTGTAGGAGGCTATTGCATGATCTGTAGGATGTTTAGAAGCCTGTCTGGCATCTGTCCCCTGCAGGCTGGTGATGCACACCCCTCCCAGTTGCAGCTATCAAAAATGTCTCCAGACATTGCCAAATGTCCCCTGGGGGGAAACTGATCCCAGTTGAGAAACTGTGCTAAGATGGCAGAAGCTATGCAGCACAGAAAGGACTTTACGGGCACGCTTACCAGCAAGATGAGCTCGGAGCTGTGACCTCTAATAGATGGGGACATTGTGAAGGGGGGTAGGTCAGGAGTATTATGAATGCTTTTGAAACATAACAGATGAGAAGAATTTCACACTGACATTTATAGCCAAGAAAGATATTTTCCCCCTGACTTGGGATTCCCTTGATGCTAAATTGTTGTGTATGTCAAAGCCCCAAAGAACTGCAAGGAAAGTTGTAAATCCAAAGAAAGGCAGAAAAAAGGCCCAAGGGACAGATTGAGGGGTGAGTTAACTGATTCCAGTGAAGGCAAAGGGCAATGCCCCTCACAGTCATTCTGAGATTTCCAGCCTTGTGTGCTAAGCTCCCAGACCCCAGAGTGGCCATTCACACACTAAATGACCATTACAGGCTCATCAGCAACATGCTAGCTATAAATTCTAATCTGAAGCCACGTCTCCCTTCCCAGGACCAGAGTCATAAAGATGTTTGCCCTTGCACGGGTCTTTGACATGTGCTGGGCCACATTTGTGTATTTGTCCCATCCCCTCTTGAGAGCCCAGCACTTCCCTCTGACCCAGGCTCAATTTTATGTGCTGTGCATTCCTGTTAATCACGATGTCATTCATGTATCTCACCATGAAATTCCAGAGCAAGGCATTGAGATGACTTAAAAAGTTTTTTTTTTTTTAAAAAAAACATGCTTCTCATTACTTAAGACTTTAAGGAAACCTAGTTCTGATATATTTATGGTCACAGCCCCCTTCATCGTTCATTGCTGACCTCTCCTTTCGGGAGGTATCATGTGGAGAAGGAGTCCTTGGCCTGTTCCCCATGGGACCTCTAACTCACAGCAGAGCTGAGTAAACCATTCCATGGGAACACTGGTGAAAATTATATTCTCCACACTCTTGTAGCCGAAATGAGCTGAAATCAGGACTGGGCCAAGTTTACCATGGAAGACTACAGCACTGAAGGCCCACCCTGGAGGCTGTGCCTGCACTGTAGGTTTAGCTCATGTTGTTGTTCTGCTTGGAGGGATAATGCCAATGATCTCATGAGCAAATAAAGACAATTATTTGGCAATTATGTTGACACTGAGATCAAAGAGAAGACACCCCACAAAACACCGTGTGTACTTGAGCCCGCGGTAGGGTGAGTTGTGGGGTGCCTTCTAGGATGACCTCTGCTTAATCCATTTATCAAAGAACTATGGGAACCAACATTCTTCATCTGAAAGTTCTACCAACAGCATAAGAAGTTGTCCAGTATAATCTGTATCATCTTAGAGGGTCCAACTAGTTCTTTATATGGAAGCGTTAAAGGTAATTCTTAGACTTAATGTTTTTCAGGAGAGGTGCTTTTGACATTTTGAGTGGGATAAGACTTTGTTAAAAAGTGTCTCCAGGACACAACAGGGAATTTAGCATCCCCAGTACTGAGCAGAAGATGTCACACCATCGACCCGACAACACCCGTGTTTCCCAACACCCCTGGGTGGATAGCACATCACAAGCTTATCGCCTTAGAAACTACTATGTAAGTACTAGTCATGGGGTACTTAGCAATAGGCATGTCCTTTATTTGTTTGCTCTCTGATGTCTGATATTCTAAAGTCGTGGAGGGGCCCCTCCAGGCTGCTCATTTCCTTCCCCCAGAGTGAGATCATATGGGTGGAAGAGAGGAGGTGAGAATGAGCAATTGCACAGCTGCTCCATTCCTGCTCCCAGTTGGTCTCCTAGCGTTGTGAGTACATGCCAAGAATTCCCCTAGGGTGGAGCAAGAAACCTTGTGTGGGAAGGAAATTTGCCCCAAGACAAAGTCTCCTCTGCCTTTGTGGGCACCTTGTTCAGGTACTCTGTCTCCTCGGCTTCTGTGGGCGCCTTGTTGGGGGCTTCTGACCCCCACTTGGCCCCCTTTTGTTTCCCCATGTTCTTTAGGTGTTCAGAGAAGGTCAAAACTGGGTCTAAGTCAAAAGAGCTTTCAATCTTGTGGTTTTCAACCTCAAGACTTACAGGTCTACGGATGTAAAGATATTAGGGGAGGATCCAAAATCTGTTACCACCTTCTAAAATGGTGTCAGACCTACTAGGTTTACCTTAATAAAGACTCATGGGTGTATTAAAATACCAGGTGTCTTTGTTTTGGTTTGGTTTGGTTTATTTTCACCTAAAACTATGTCAGCATTGGTTATTTCATGCTGACCAAAGGGTCTGACTGACTGAGATTCTACTTGTTATAAGTCACTCAGCTTTATTTGGCATGATGATTTTGAGACACAGAGATTGTATGATGACATTAGGATGAGGTTCTTGATGACAGAAAAGCTGATGAAACTGTAGCCTAAATGTCTCTTTCTTCAAAAGAAGTCAAGACCCAGAAACAATAAGTGACTTGCTGAAGGTTGGACAGGCAGCTCATGTTCCGTAAGCATTGTGGCCACGCCATGCCCAAGAGGGTCCCCGTTAGGTAACCCTCTTGTCTTGGCATAATTATTGATAGCAATCTTTGTTAGTCTCCAAGGAGTTCTAATTTGGAAAACAAGTTTGATGTTACTCTATCGAAAGCCCTAGTCTCCTAACTCTCAATTCCTTAACTTTTCCTATTACACAAGTCCGCCTCTTTCTCTCTTTTTTGTGGTTCTCAGAATGATTCCTCCTATTTGATTCCATCTGTTATGTGTTTTGCATGTTAGTCATTCTCAGTGTTTGGGTTGCTTTAAGTGACACTCCAAATTCATACTCCTCAAACTATGAGGCCTTTTGTTCCTGAGTGCAAGAGGAAGCAAGATGGAATGGATGGGATCAGCCAGGCACCAAGCAAACCCACAACCTTTGTCCATGCCTTAGACAGCCACCCACATGCTCCTAAGTTCTCAGTGGCAAAGGCTGGGATGGGTAGGGGAAGGGAAGATAGTGGATTTTTTTAAATGAACACACATTGCATCTAAAATACATGCAATATAAAATTCCACCCATTTGCTTGTAAAAGTCCCACATATCCAGATGATGTAATAGGGAACTCATAGGTTAATAATACTCTATGAACAATATAAGCTAAGCCTGAGAAGGAAAAGTTTGCACACACAGAAGAAAGAAAGAAGAAAGAAAGAAAGAAAGAAAGAAAGAAAGAAAGAAAGAAAGAAAGAAAGAAAGAAAGAAAGAAAGAAAGAAAGTGACCTTTTTCTTGTCTGTCCCATGGGGTAGAACAGACCAGTGTCTGTCAACACCACCTTCAAGAATTTCTTCCATCTCATAAGCATGTAATACAACTTGGTAGAGTCCTACAACAACCTATAATCATGCGGTTGGAAGGAGCGAGGTCCACAGCTGTGCTTTTAACTTATACCAGTACTAGTGCCTGTGACACACACCTTCTGATAATAAGGTTCATCAGATGTGGGAGCAACTTGTTAAAATGAAAATCAGTTCCATACAGAGTTAGGAAATACAAATGAATCCTTTGTAGCCTAAGGAACTTTGTGATGCTGTTTAATTAAAAGGTTGTTGTACAGACGAGTCTCTTTCTAATGAGCACTCTTCCCGACAGCCTTGGAAATAACTACTCAGCAACATCGTTTAGTCCAGTCTCAACAACACAGGCTCTGCTGCCAGCAAACCTGGATTTGACTGGGATCTACTGACAGGGAGGATGTAAGATCTTAAGTGAGCTTTTCAACCTTCCTTAGCTTCATTTCTTCAGCTGTAAAATTGTAAGACCCACCTGTAGATACTACTTACTTACTGGGTAGAGGGAAGATAATAAATAATATGTGTAAAGTACTCACCATAGTGCCTAACTCGTATAGTACTATTATTTTTTAATCAACCAAACTCTTGGATCAAGTGCCAAGTATTTCACAACTCAGCAGGCCATCATGAATAAGACAAAAGATCTAATCTGAGGATCTTGTAGCCCAAGGGAAGTGGCAGAGAAACACACAAATATTTATATAGGGATTCTAGGCAGCAGGGACTAGAGGAGCAGTGTTTAGAGAGCTTTTTCTTGGCTATTGGTATTGTTGAGTTCTGAAGAATGGATAAAAGTTCTCCAGGTACAAAGGGAACGGATTCTAAGATTAATCCATTGATCTAGGTGAGTGGAAAAGATGGTCTTCAATTTAGTTCCAGGTCAGCTCTTGCAGACTAGATTAAGTCTAACTTTAAGAGGTAAAATAAAGCTTGCTGTTGGTTAGTTTTATCTTTTACTCTGCTATCGAAACAAGTAGATCCAGTAGATTCCATGGAATCAGGAAGCATAATTTCCTGAGGTCCAGGCCATCTGGTTTTGCTCATTTGGTGACTGACTGATGGTCAAGTTCTGCTGAGTATAATAGTCATGATGGAGCAGCTCTTCAGACTGCCCTCCAAATTCCTGTTGATCTTCATGGAAATATGTTTGTATCCAAAGCTTCCATATAAACCTAAAAATCTCTCTCTCTCTCTCTCTCTTTCTTTCTCTCTCTCTCTCTTTCTGTGTGTGTGTGTGTGTGTGTGTATGTGTGTGTGTTTTGAATTCAGGTCCTCACGCATGCTAGGCAAGTATTCTACTACTGAATTATAACCTGGCCCTTTTTTGTACTTTATATTTTTGAGACAAGGCCTCAGTAAGTCACCCAGGTTGACCTGAACTTGTTCTGTAGCCCAGGTATGCATTGATCATGTAATCTTTCTGCCCTAGAGTCTTCAGTAGCTGAAATTATAGGCCTGCAGATCTAGCTAAAACCCAAAATTGTATGGAAGAAATCCTACCCCATAACTTGATCTTGGTAGAAATGGATCACAGAACTAGGCAGGACAAGTGAGTTTGTTCGCAGCATCACTCAAACCATTCCATTAGCTGGGGCCCAGAACTATCTGGGCAGATAGACATAGAGTTTTAGGGTGAGTGAAAGTGGTTGTTCAGAAAGTATCTCCAGGAAACACTTGTTAGGAGTGAGGACTTGGGATCAGGCAGGGAGGGAGAGGCGAAGACACATAACAAACATAGTTATATAAGAGTGACTTTGGGTCATTTCCATTGGAAACTTGAAGCCAATTCAGGGCCCACTCTAGGGCTGTCACGGTGAGAGTCAGAGGAGCCACAGTACTTAAACTTCCATGTCTCATGGAATTCAGTGCTTTACCCAGGGAACATCAGGAACATCAGTGCCTCACCCTGGTAAAGTGGCCTCTCATCATCTGCCAGCAAAGATCCACAAGCTCTCTCTGTGGTTGTCACCAGGAGTCAACTCCTACACACTGGGCCAATAGCAAATGAAAATAGATGCCTTTCGCCAAAGGCAGAAAAAATTGTTCTAATATAAAAGTTTCTGCCTTCTTGACCCATGTATTTGTTTTTATTATTACTTCTGATATAGTGTCATTCTAACTAGAGGGAAGTTTAAAATTTAAATGTTTAGCATGAACCTTTCCTTTCATTTATACAGTATCAGTTTTAGGTCCAAATAAAGGAGCCTTGATGGTCCAAAACACATGACTTGCATGCTTTATTCTCACTGGATCAGTGAAAACTGCCCAGAAGTAACTCAACTGCTTCTGCTTCCCTTCTTGATGCACACACGCGATCAGCACTTTCTGTTATTGGCTTACTGATGAGCAAGGAAAGATCAATAGGACAGGAGCTGTGAGTTCCCTTGTGTGTCTTGTTTCCAGACCTAGACGTTGACAAGGGCAGGAAGAAACATGAGCAGGAACATGATCTGGCTGCTTGCCTGTTCCTTAGGAAACCCCTGACTTCTTGTGTTTGAGGTGAGTTTTCATTACTGAATGGCAAGTGTGGCCTCCTGGGGCAATCAGCCTCCCTTTCCCTCCATGGCTTACTCAGTTGTAGACAAAACATATCTTGGATTGACTTGAAACTCCAAGAACTCCCTCACATGGTGGACACACAGAGTTCTGCACTCTCAGTGAATGATCTCTGTAACTGGGGCAGCAAGGAAAAACAGGCACATATTATACATGTTTCCTCTGTTCATGCACATCCTGTGCTGTTACAAATTCACTCACTAAATGCAAGTTCAGTAAGAAAATGAGTAAGATTTTTAATGACAGCAGCAGTGCATCAACCCCACTGTAAGGCCCTAAGCACCTGCACAGGCACCTGTCTTGTGGCTGGTCCTGCTCACAGGAAGGAGGCACGCACGGAAATGGTGAAGAGATCTTGGGGCTATGGAAGGTTCAGTGTTCAGGAACACTGAGTAGCCAGGGGAACACATGCAGTAGGCGTTCAGGATAGCCAACAGCATTGATGACCTCAGGAACAGCCCCCAAACCCAGCCCATACCAGTAAAGAGCAGACAGACAAGTGGAGGCAAGGAGAGCGGGGAACTCTGTCTCCCTGATTGACTATTGTTCTACACTGAGGGTACAGGGAGAGATCCATGATGTGAAGATGAGGATCATGGGAAAGCAAGACACTGGTTTAATAGTCCTTATCCAAAAATACTTGGGACCAAAAGTTTCAGATTTTTGTATCTTTTCAGCTGTTGGAATATGTGCACGTACTTATATCATAAGACATCTGTCTTGGAGCTCAGATTCAAGTCTAAACAACAAATTCATTTGTGCTTCATATATACTTTAAGCCCCCAGCTTGAAAGTAGTTTTATACAATGCTTTTTATGATTTTGTACATGAAACAAAAAACTCATGGTGTGGGATTTTTTCCCCTTGTAGCATCACACAGGCCCTCAGAAAGGTTTCAGATTTTTTTAAATATATATATTTATCTTATGTGTATGCATGTATTGCTTACATGTAGGTGAGTGCACCCGTGTCCTGCAATGCCCGCAGAGGACAGAAATGGCTGTCAGATCCCCTGGAACTGGAGTTACAGACAGTTGTTAGCTGCCATGTGGGTGCTGGGATTCGAACCCGGGTCTTCCGCAAGAACAACCAGTGCTCTTAACTGCTGAGCCATCTCTCCAGCCCCAAAGGTTTCAGATTTTGAGCATTTGAGATGGCAGAGTTCTGATTTAAAGAGATGCTCATCCCAGACTGGCCAGTGGTTATCAGCAATCTCTGGCCACTTGGATTTGATTACAGGTACTGACTGCTCTCAGTAACACCTCCCAAATCTCTGAGGCATGCTGGCCTGAATGTGGCTCGTCAAGAGGTCAACCCTGTTGGATAACTCAGCCCCCAGACCCCTTTTCTCTACTCTTGGTAAGAAACCAAAACAATTCCAGGATTGAAGCAGCCTCCTCCCACCTCTGTGGAGTACATCACTTCTCCTTTCACTTGGTTTTCGTTGCGAAAACAAGCGAGAAACAGGCTACCTGGAAAGTGCTTAATAGTGAGCCACCAACTTTCCAGATACTAGGACCCACAGCGTCTGTGAGATTTTGCAATATAGCAACGGGTGGCTATCCTCAGGGGGGTATTTAGCCACTGGAAGCCTCTGTCTATCACCTGTGGACAAGTCTTCTTTTGTGTTAACTTAGACCAGCCTTTCCCAACCTGGCTCTGTTAACATTTTGGGTGAGATAGCTGTTAAGAGAGACTGTCCTGTGTACTATAGGAAGGCTAAGCACATCCTTGGCCTCTGCCCACCAGATGCCAGGAGCAATCTCTTTAGCCACTGTGTGACAGTCACATCACTGAACATGACCACATGTTGCTCTGAGAACCATTGACTCAGCAGCCTGAGTTGCTGTTGAGAAACATAGCAGAGCACACACTCTAAACTAGACGTGTTACTCACCTTTTACATTAGCCAGTGTCTGCTTTTCTAAAACTGTGTCTTTTATATTATAGTCCCAAATCTCCCACTCTTGGGCATGTCAGTAAGGCCTTAGTTGGTAGTAAAAATACTTAGTGGTAAGTCTCCTTGCTCTCTGTCCACCCAAAAAAGAATTATATCAGCATTTAAAATTGCTGCAAAATACACGCACACACACACACACACACACACACACACACACACACACACACGGCCTTGAGGCCTACAAAGACTTTTGTTACCTTATCATCTCTTTTCCACAGTAGTGTATGCTATATTTGGCAACTCCAATAAAGTGGCATAACCATTTTTGGGGGGGTGGGGATCTTTTTGAGACAGGGTCTCCCTGTAGCCCCGGGTGTCCTGGAACTCACTATGTAGACCAGGCTGGCTTTGAACTCACAGAGATCCACCTGCCTCTGCCTCCCGAGTGCTGGGATTAAAGGCGAGCGCCACCACACCCGGCACCATTTTTATAGATGGGAGTTGAGGCTTCGAGTCAATGAGTAACTTGCCCAAGACTATCCAGGTAGAAATGGATTTGAATTCAGGATTTTTAGCTACTAATCTGTGACCTTTTCACTTCTACTGACACCCCTCAAATTAAGAGTCTGTGAGTCACCTGAGGGTGTCTGTGTACATTCCCAGGTCTTACCCCCAGAGACTGGGTCAGCAAGGGTAGCACAACCCCAAAGAACCAGGATGTCCGCACACCTGTCTGGAGACTGGTGCAGGTATATATGGAGGTCACAGAAAGAACCCTGTGTAGAAATGCATTCTACTGCATGATGTGGTTTATTCCTGGGGAGCCACTGGCAAATGGGAAGAGGAAAGCGGAGAGAGAAGGCTGGGATCACTCCGGTGTAGAGTTGACAGGAGACAGTACCTTCTTCCTACTAGCCTCGGCAATACCATGGCCAAAGTTCTACTCCCAGGGAGATGCCCCATGTCTTCTCCTGCTTCTGGGCAGACAAGTGCATGTAGACAGCTGGCGGGTTCCCCAGCAGGGACCCAAACCACCATCAGTTCCCCGACAGCCACTCTCAAGGCACTTTGTTACTTGGCACAGCCCTGTAGCATCACAGTTGTCCAAAGATATCCTTGGTTTTCCACAGAATCTTGACTCTTGTCTGGACTACAAAATCTTGAATCTGACAGTCCCAGAAGTTGGATTTCTGGTCACTTCAGCTTTCAAGTAGTGTGACAAAGCAAGGCATGCAAAACACCCAACAGAAGCATGCCTTCCGGTGAAGAATATTAGAAACTGATGACAGTGCCTGGAGGGACAGGGCTCATTAGAATTCAGCAGATTCTCTGGGGATTCTCTCCAGGCTCAGGTCTAGTCAAAGGGAAAACACAGCTGAGGCAAGCTTGAGTTTCAAATGCATAAAACAAAACATACAGATAAAACCCCTCTCCCGCTGTACTCGCTACTTACTTGTTTGCAAGCAATTGTGTGTCTGCCCTGCAAACCTCCCCAGGGTCAAGGCACTTTGAAATAGGCATCTGTAATGTGACACACCCAGCCTTTCACCCGCCCAGCTTGCAGGTCGCTGGGTGGCTCTGAATCATGATTTCATCGCTCTTCTTTCTCTGCTCTGGCCATCCCTGTTGGCAACTGTCTTTTATTTGATGAGTTGCAGTTTCAGACAAGAGTCTAGTCCCTCTCCTGTGGCCCAGATTTGAGCCCAGCTGTTGTCCTTAAGTTCTTCCATGAGTTCACCTTTTCCAGAAAGCCAAATCCTGTGTACAACTGTGCCACTAACCCAATGGTCCGTTTAGATGAAAGACAAACTGTTGACTCACTCCGAATTGAAGCCTTGGAGACTGAGGCTCAGAGGAGACTGTCTCACCATCTGTGGTGTCTGTACATCTCTTCTGTCCCTGGGAAGTTGGGAGCTGGGAACCAAGTTCCCTGTCATTATGCCACTGGTTGGTGGGTGTGTTGTAATCAGAGCTTGCTATATATGTATGCACTGTGGAGTCCATCTAACACAAGGGCATACTTTCCAAGAAATCTTAGCATGCATGACACCGTCTTCTTTCTCCTCCTCCATCTCCTGCACCTTCTCCTCCTTTTTTCTCCTCTTTCCCCTCCTCCTCTTGCGCTGCAGAGCAAACCTGGGGCCTCTCACAAGCTACGGCAAGTACAATTTTCTTCTTTGATGAAGAAGGAAACCTGAGAAATAGTGGATATCTAGAGCCTGTATCTTAAATCTCTGTAGGACAGGTTAAGGGCTGACTTGTCTCCGTGGCCAGGCTCATTTTCTTTGACTGGGTCACAGATAACTTGTTCAGGTCAATTCATAACCAGAGAGATTACCTGTGTGTAGGATGGGGGACATGATCAGTCCATTCCTGCAGCACACAGAGCTGGACCAGCTGTCTCTAAGGTCCATGCCCCACTGTTCTAACTTTGCACTTGGCACACGACCACCCTCATGGCCTTCGAGACACCTTGATGCTTAGAAAGGATGACTTGAGTCATATCCTGGTTATTCTTGACTCAATACATTATCATTCTGTAGTTTTTAAACCATTAAAAGGAAAAGACTGGGTGAGAAAAGTTAGTGTGACAACACCATTGCATAGTGTAACCAAATTCTCTTCTGGGAGGCCTGAGTGCACACTCTCTCAGCTCTCGGGCCCTCTGTGAGGCGAGCTGCAACCTTCTCAGCTCCCAGAACCCACATTGTCCTCACCACCAACCAACAAAACCAACACTGCATTCTATTTGGGTTTTTGTATAGAGTTTATGTTGTCCAGAAGAAAGTTACTTACAAAGGCATGTTCCTGTGGGCTTCCCACTTCCATGCAATTGAAGCTGACCAATTGGGTGGGAGGGGTGACTGTCTCTCCCTCTGTCTACAGAGTCTCTTAGGGTTCAGACATTCAGCTGTTACTGGTTCTTTTGGAGGCTACGCCTATCCAACACATAGTCTCTGTTAAAAAGGCAAATAATGTCCCACTGATGACAAAGCAGTAAATGATATAAGTCCAAAGAGAAAGGGCCTTTGTGTTTTATCTCAAGAATTGGTGTAGTGGGTGATGTCTGTAACCTCATTGCTCGGGAGGCTGAGGTAGAAGGATTGCTGAGAGTTCAAGGTTAGCTTCGGTTACATGGAGGCAGTCTTTAAAACAAACAAACAAAAAGCAATAATAACAACAAACGAAACTCATATTTAACCTGTGGAGTGGGTGGTCCCCTTGTGTTGAGACCAAAGTCTGCAGAGAAGCTGGCAGTGGCTGTCACCCTTGGAACCCGGCATCAGGGGTTCTGATCTAGGTCTTGGAGGGAAGCATGCTGGATGGTTGGTAATTATTTCATTGGAATGACAGGGACAAGGGGGCCTCCCAATTGTGATTTAAACCCTTTGGGGTCAGTGCTCTCACTCTGTGTAGCCAGACCCTAGAACCAGAGAGGATGGGTTCAGCAAAGCATGAATAGTTCTTACTATTTGTACTTAATATGCAAAATATTTGTTGCGTATCTGAAATTCAGGTTTGGCTGGGTACTCTGGGCTATATCTGCTGACACTCCTAGTCAGTTCCAAGTAAACGTGACGTTTTCTTCTTCAGGCTCTGTCTTTGGTAATGAAGGTGAGAAATTCACTCTCTATGGAAACTCATTTCAAGGAGAACAGCAACTGAAGTTCCCGTACCCTCCTGTGAGTTTTGAGACACTGTTTTCTCTTTCGCAGGGAAGTTGACACATTGAGCCTGAGGAATAACAGGTTCTATCTAAAGTCAGGGAAGGAATTTCCGCTCTCATGTCTTAATGCTCCACAGAGGATTTGGCTCCCTTCCTCTCTCAAGGAAATGGTAACTGCTGGCCATGGTGGATGGAGCAGGAGATGGTTGAGTCCTCACTGCAGCCAGACTCTTGCCGCTAGGGGATTAAGCAGGATGGAAGGAAGGGGCAACAGACAGGGCACTGCCAGCCTGACTGTACGTGTGGCGTGTTCAGACCCAGCAGCTGCTCAAGGAAAAGTAGTGTCAAATACTTTACTTACTAAGAATAATGAATTAAGATTCTGCTAAAACAAAGGAACCACCAACTCTGGTGGCCACTGATTCCGGTCCTTCTCCTCCTCCCATTCTCTTTCTCTTTCTCCTTTCTCCTCTTCACCTTTCTTTCCCTCTCCCCTTTGTTCATAATCTACACTTTAACTTTTCAAAGGATATACAAGTTAAAAATATCTTTCCTCGTTCTGTCTTCTCTCTGAGCTGCCGACCCCAACTCGTGGAGTCATATACACAACTAAATTATTGATACCAATTTAGTCTCTTACAAGAGTTTTTAAATGTTTATAAAATAAAATTTGAGTCGGTGTCATTATTCCTCAAATGGTGCCTAATCTAGTAAACCACTGTCCTTGTCACTTAATGTTTTATACCTTAGAGACTTTTCTCTAACACCTTATTCATTCATGCCATACCATCATAGTTACTCAGTTGTGCATATGAGCACAGTTTATTTCCCCACTTCTCTATGAACAAAGATGTTTGATCTTTTTGGCGTCTTACTGTAACCAACAGTGCTGTTGCAAGTACTGTCTGTGAGTTCTTGCATATGTGTGCAAGAGCACATGCAATATAAATTCATGTAGGTGGCATTACAGGATCAATGGGATATGTGTGTGCAATCCTGATGGATAGGGATACATGGCCTGTCATAGGCATTGCATTGGCCACACTTTTCACCACCAGTGTGACAAGGTGTGGTGATCCCTGTTATGACTGATGCCTGAGCCTTTTCCTGGGCAAAGGAGGTGATGGGAGGGCAGGCAAGATACTTAGAAGATTGGTTTCCCCATTGCAGTTACTATAAAATTCTTATACCTGAGTTTTTATTATACAACCTAAACAGAAGTGTGTGTGTGTGTGTATGTGTGTGTGTATGTGTGTGTGTATGTGTGTGTATGTGTGTGTGTATGTGTGTGTATGTGTGTGTATGTGTGTG
>NW_008336933.1:2754158-2771900 GCF_000622305.1 Nannospalax galili
TGTATGTGTGTGTGTGTGTGTGTGTGTGTTATGCTGGAGGTGGAACCTAGGGATTCATACTAGGCAAATGTTCTACTACTGAACTTCACCCTCAGCCTTTTTATTTTTGAAATATTACTAAGTTCCATACGATTATTTTGGCTGTAAGTAATAAAATACAGTTCAACTCAATTTAGTCATGGGGGAGAGGGAGAGGAAGACAGGCAGGAGGTGGTCACTGTAGGACAAGAATACATGCCATGATGCCACAGTAGAAGGATGGGCAGACTTCCGGAAAGGACAGCATTCAAGATCAGGAGACCAGAAGAAAGTCACTGAGTGCTGTTCCCTATCTGGGTTTTTTGAGAGTCTCTTGAAGCCCCAACTGCCCTGGAACTCACTATGTAGACCAAGCTGGCCTCAATCTCACAGAGCTCTGCCTGCCTCTGCCTCGGGAGTGCTGTTGTCAAAGGCGCATGCCACCATGCCTGGCTCTGGCCCAGGGTTTCCTAAGAGTCTTGTTCTGTCTTCTGCTCAGCCTTCACATGAATAACAGATGCAGCTCACATTGGAGAGGGAATGGGGGAAGTTCGTACCTACAAACTCACAGTAACTTCCTGCTACAATTCCCTACCCCTCAAGAAGGCTTTGACCTTGAAGCATCAGGCACCCATCTCTGGTCAGTGGACAGTGGAGTTTCATAAATTCTCCTAGTTGAGATGAGAGCCTTTCTGCCCTAAGTGAAAAAAGTGCACAAGAGATCTGTGTAATCTGGGCAGATATTCCAAACAGCAGCAGCACAGGTAAATAAAATCTTTATCCTTGTCATTTTAATATGATGACAAAACCAATTATAAAAACAGTATGGAAACAAAATGCAGTCTAAGTGCTCAACAAGCCTGTCATCTAAACAACCCTTATGGCTTTCAGGTTATTGTATTATGGTGCAGAAATGAAACTGGACAATTTATTTATTTTAATATTTTTATTTATTATTTTTATTTTATGTGTGTGAGTGTACTGTCTGCATGCATGTGAGTGCACCTGCATTGTGCAATGCTGTGGAGGTCAGAAGAGGGCTTTGGGTTCCCCTGGAGCTGGAGTTAAGGACAGTTTGTAGCTGCCATGTGGGTGCTGGGAATTGAACCCGAGTTTTCTGCAAGAGCAGTCAGTGCTCTTAACTGCTAAGCCATCTCTCCAGCCCCAAAACTGGACAAATTTTTATCTCTGTTGCTGCTTCTTTTCAGGTAATTTCCTATGAACTGAGCTTTTTAGTGGAAAATAATTTGTTGTGTTGTGGGTTTTTTTTTTTTTTTTCATTTAGACAAGTTTCACTCTGTAGCCTAGGCTAGAGCTCTCTATATAGCCCAGGATAACTGAACTCATAGAAACTCTCCTTCTTAGGTATCCCATGTACTGAGATTGTAAGTGTAAAACACCCACTGGATTGTTTTCCGTTTTAAAAACAAAAGTAACTTTTTCATAGGTAACCCGAAACATAGTGGATTTTGGGGCTGCTCTGTGGTACATATTTCGAAGTGACGTGTTGTCATTTTAGAAGAGTGAGCTGTTCCTTTTTTCACCTTAAAAAGAAAATTGACAGGGAAGAAGTTGCCAAGTCTCTGAGTAATCTTACTGAGTTCAGTTTGCTAAGCATGACCTTATGCTAGCAACAGCTTTGGAGTAACAAGAAAACAAACCAAGCCAGGAACCTCAACTTCTACAAAGATACTCCTAATTACAGAAGGCTATGAGTTGCCCGTGTCATCAGAGTACAAGCAAACGAAACAGCAACCCGCCTCGCCCTGCTCACCGCAGCCAGCAGGCTCCGGACCTCATTCACCCTCTCCTTCCTTCTCTGCCACTCATTTGCTTTCTTTCCTTTCCTGTGCTGTTCTGCCCACAGGAGTCCAAACTGTCTCCTGTCTCATTCACTGTTCAACCTGGTGACATCTGGTGTCTGTCCCCACCATTTCATTCAACTGATCTCCCTAATAACACCCAAAATGGAATTGTGGGATTCTTTCCTTTCCCGCTTTCTGGCATGCCACACTATTCTGAATTTCCTCCTACTTCTCTGGCTTTTTTCTACTACTCTTTCCTGAAACTTATTCAAACATCTGCCAAATTTGCTAGGTTGTTAACTTGAGAAGCTGAAGTTACACACACACACACACACACACACACACACACACACACACACTTAAGCTTTATCTCAGTATTACACTAAAGTTAAAGCTAAACTCTCTTACTTCCTTACTTTCTCTTTAAGATTGGTGAGACTCTCCTGGGTGGTCAACAGCCAGGGCTTAGAGGCCAAGATCCAAGATCAATGAGGCTAAAAGGACTGAATGGACAGCCAATATTTTGACCCTTACTCTTCAAGATCAGCCAGGACCCAGGCGATGACAGGACCCCTCCAAAAGGGCCCTACCACTGCCAGCTCCCTTTATCATTTTATAAGATCTTTCCAACTAATATGATAAACATGCACACTTCAGAACATGATCACAAAGCTCATAAATTGGAAAACTGCATCCCTAATACTGATCTCCCTCTGGAATCCAGATGGGTGAATGTATCTGCTTAGACTTTCTCCCCACATGACAATTCCTCACGTGAAACCGGAACTTTACATGTCACACAGAACCCCCATTCTTTCATAGCCTTATTTCCTAACTTCCCTTTTCTCGGAAGGACATCAGCCTCCACCCGGCCTCCTGAGCTTCTCCTTGGGAGACACTCCCTCACCTAATCATGATCTTTCCCTCTTTTCCTATTCTTTTCCTCTTCCACTTGTTAAATACCTGTCACCTCTTTTCTTCAATGTCTCGGACACTAGCTTAATCAAAACCTTTTCTATTTCTCATCTGCATGGCAGCTATCTCTCTTTCTTTCTGGGGGAGGTATCTCAGGACCTCCAGTGGCTGCCCAAAGCCATAGATGGTACCAAATCTTACACTGCACTCTTTCTTATGCACACATACATGCCCATGATAATACTCAGTTCACAAATTAGACACAGTAGGAGATGAACAATAATAACTAAAAAACAAAATAAAAGAATTATGTTGTAATAGGAGTTGTCTGAGACACAAAAGTTGTCTATTTCTGGAAATTTCCATTTAGCATTTTAGCACTTTTAGCATTTTAACTGACACCATGGGTAAGGGAGGACAACTGTAGAGCAGTTTTGCACATGTCTCTAACCTCCAATCTTGCCAGCTGAGTACTGGATAAGGCACATGTCTGGAGAGGCAAGGGCTTCAGGAAATCAGAAGGTCTGGGCAAAGTTGAGTCAGACACCTAGTAAGGAAGGAATTAAAATTAATACCAGATGGGTGAGGGAGGTGACTGCAGGTCTTTGGAAATGGTCACCATTGAAGAACTCTACTGTAGTGTCAGGTGCCACAAACCATATCCTCTCTTCTGCCAGATTCTTAAAAAGACCAGGAAAAGAACCCAAGTCAAGCACCCAAAGAGATACCAACTAAGAACTGCAAGAACTTCTTTTCTATATAGTTTGTTTATTATTTTTATTTTATATGTATGAGTGTATTGCCTGCGCGTATGTGAGTACATCCATGTCATGCAATGCCACGGAGGTCAGAAGAGGGTGTGGGATCCCCTGGAATTGGAATTACAGACAGTTGTTAGCCACTACATGGATGCTGGGAATCGAACCTGGGTCTTCTACAAGAGCAGCCCATGCTCTTAATCACTGAGCCATCTCTCCAGCTCCAAACCATTAGAACTTCTAACTGCAACTTTCAACCTCAATGTAGGCTTCGTCTGTGCCAGGCTTTTGGCCCCAGTTTGGAATTGTTTTCTGTTTGTAGCAAATGTTAAACATGAATTGTTTTGTTGCTATTCCTCCAGGGTGCACTCTCAGATGTTCAAACAGATGAACTAAAAGCTCTTTTTTTCTTGCTTTCTTATATCAAGCCTTACCCATTTAAAACCAAAGAAACCCGTGTTTTGTTTCAAATATACCTAAGGATTTCCAATTCAGTTAGAGAGCCAAGGCTCTCTAAGGATCAGTCTATAAAAACTGAGGTCATTTGAAGAGCTAGATACCAACAATATTTAAACTCAGTTAAATTGAGCCAAACCAAGTTAAATTCAGCCAAATTCAAGTGTCCAATGCATTAAAGTTTAAATCCCAACAAATTGTCCTTTGGTGTGACCTGAAAAGATCACTGGTATTTATTTATTGTTTTTATATAAATGGAAAAATTATTCTAGAACCAGGAAACTTTCACAGGTAACTTGAATAAGACCCAGGAGAAAAACTGAACACCATCTTTCCTGCCAGAAAGCAGAAAAATGTTTGACTTTCTGCTCTGCATGCAGGAGGCTGATGGGCTGTTTTATGATGGGTTTAATTATCTCTGTCTTTCTGTCTTAGTTACCCACCAAAATAAACTGTGCAAATCCCAACATATTAGCAGGACTCCATCATCAACTGGCAGGCAAACCGTAGCCAAGCTCCGCAGCCCAGGGAAATGAAATTGCTAAGTCAGTCAGCCTGTGGTCTAAGAGGCCCCTGCTTTGGGTACAGCCAGGGACTTAATAAGTGCATGCTCCTGGCTGCACTGGAGCTCTGCTACTGATCCCTGGGTGAAGGTTGTTCTAACATCTTTGACATGAATCTGGCACAGGTCAATCTTTCTTTCCCTTATAATGCTAACTCTTTAAAGACAGATCAAACGGAAACCTGCACTCAACTTAGATGTTCTATTGGAAATGTCCCATGATACAATAGGGTTTAGACGATAGATAGATAGATAGATAGATAGATAGATAGATAGATATGGACTGACTTTTGGTTAATAATGCTTTTCCTAGTGTTTCACCAATTCTATATCCAGATTCAGAAGTGAAGACACATTTTTATCTGACTCCTACATTTTACATATGAGAAAACTGAGGTCCAGAAATGGCTAAGTTGCATGAAGTCCTACACTTAGGCTAGATCCAGGGTCTCCTGACTTACAGGGTAGTTGTTTCCTGCTGTGACTAGCAGAGGGTTTGGGAACATGGTTTACCTAGCAGCTACCTAGTCTATACCAGTAAGAATAGGAAATATGAGAATCAGACATCAGAACAGGGAAACATCAAGAGTTGGGAAAATGTAGAAACAGTATCTGCAAGCCAGGAACCCAAGAATTTAGACAGAGTGTCCTTGAACGTTGCACTCCTCAATCCTGCTCATTCCAGTCCTCAGAGGGAACCATCTGCTAATACCCTGTCATTTTCTTACTGGTGCCAAGAGCACTGTTTCCTCTTCATGTATTTCAGAACTCCTTTTCCTCCATCCTATCATTTGACAGATCTTTTTTCTTTTCCTATCACTAAGAATTCTGACAGAGCCCCAGTGAGCCTCAACTTCATCCTAGATTCTCTTTCAGTAAATGTTTACTGAGGACTTACTGTGTGCCTGGTGCTGAGCTAGATCCCTGAGAAACAAAGGTGGAGACGTCACAGCGAGTACGTTTGAATATCTCATTGTCTGAAGGCCAGGGTCACAGAGCACTTGTTTGCACGAGTCTCACAGCTGCATGGAGAGTCAGTACACCTCTTAACCCCAAATCCAACATATGATCTAACTAGAGACTGCTCTTCTAATTTGCAAAAGTTTCATACATAAGTCTTAAGAAGCTTACAAGTTGAATTGTACTGGTAAACCCCGTAACAAATTTCCTATTGGAAATAAATTTTATTAAATCGAGCTTTTTTGAAGAAAAAAAGATCTTTGCTGTATGTCACCAAATCCATACGTTTTGTCATGTAAAACCTCCTTACTATCATATTCTATTGCATCTGGGAAGGATCTGAGATGTTGACTAACATGAAAGATTTGAGTTTTTTCTTTTACCTTTTAAAAATAGAATGTCTTAATATGAATAGGCTCAAGCATTCCAAAATATGAGATAGCTCAAAGTGAAACTTCTTTGAAAAAAGAGAAGTGGACAGGCCTCTCTTTTAATGTCCTTCTCACAAACCTCCTCTCCCATCAGAATTTGAGACAGCTCCAGGGAAAATGATGACGTGTCTTCTTCACGTGCAGAAACTGCAACCTAAAGAGAGAGGCTGAGGCCTCACAGGCCTCACACAAAGCTGCTTGCTGAGCAAGGGCAGGAACTCAGGCTTTCTGAGGCTCCTTTACTGTTCTCCACTCATCCATCTATCCACCTGCCTATCCATCCATCTATATACCCACCTACCCATTCATCTATCTATTCACAGTCATATAGCCATCCTTCCTTCCATCTGTCCATCAGTCTGTCTGTCCCCTTAATAAATCTTTATTAAACACTTAACATATTGAATTTGGAAGAAAAGTAGGCAGAAGCCAGAACATGACAATTTTGGATAGTTTCTGAAAAACAGAAAACATTGTTGACTTTTCGTTATTATTTTGCTTGGGTTCAGAGATTAAACTTTTAAAACATTTTGTGATAGAAAGTTTCAAAGCCTTGTTTCACTATCTCTTTACTTTGATTATTCCACTGGATTATTCCCCTGCAAATGAAATGTTTAGTATGTACCTGATATGTATATATATATATATATGCAAAATTTTATGTGTGTGTCTGTATGTAACCATTAGCATAGTCAAAACACTTCATAATTCTTTAATGGGAAACACTCAGTCAACTGAAGAACTTCAGAGAGGGAGCTCGCATGATCAAGTTTGCATTTTAGAGATTTTAGTTCTTTAGCTACTGCACGAAGAAAAGATTATAGAGATAAGGCCAGGAGCCAAGTCTCAAAGCTAACACAGTAACCCAGATGAGAATGAAAGTGACCTTGACTATTATATCAACGATAAGGACAGAGGGGAACAGAGAGGTACAGGAGCACCGTGGCAGCATCACGGACAGAATGTTACAAAGGTGGGAAAGAAAGATGAGCAACCAAGAGGAGGGGCTGGAGAGACGGCTCAGCGGTTAAGAGCACTGGCTGTTTTTGCAGAGGACCCGGATTCGATTCCCAGCACCCACATGGCAGCTAACAAGCATCTGTAACCCCAGTTCCAGGGGATCTGACAGCCTCTTCTGTCCTCCATGGGCATTGCACGACACAGGTGCACTTACCTACATGCAGGCAATACACGCATACACATAAAATAAAAATAATAAATGAAATATTTAAAAAATAAAAATAATAAAAAGTAACTTCAAAAAAAAGAGAGTGACAGAATAGCCCCAGAATGACACCAGGGATCTAATGTGGGTGGTAGTATTATGCCTGCAGAGAAGAGGTGACATAGAGATCACCCGCCTAGCATAGTGGATGAGGTGTGTCTTTTGGACAGTTGGAGGATAAGGAAGGACAGGGCATTTGAGCAGATGCCCAGGGCGGTTGGAGAGAGGGCCGAGGCTGGAAAGACTGTCAGTGCAAATGAAGCTGCACTTTCAGATAAGTTTCCAGAAAGTCGATGTGCAGAGAGAGCAGAAGAGGCCGTGTATGAGCGAAGAGCGCAGAACACTAGGTGCTGACTGGAAAGGGGGGCAGGGATGCAGAAGGAGAAATGCTGGGCTGACAGGAACTAGGGAAAAACATATCTCAAAACAGTTTTCAATAGTGCTGATGCCACTGAGGCAGGTGTCAAGTAAAGTAAGATTGGGACATGATGCACTGGGTTGAGGAAGAAGGATTTAGAAATTTAGAAAGAGACATCAGGCAGCACTACCTGGTGCAGGAGGCAAACACCAGACTGCCTTAGAGCAGAGGGAAGGAGTGAGGTGTTCAGCACAGTGACCTGGTAGTCAAAGGGAGGAGAAGGCTAAGGGAATAGGTGAGGGAAGCCCTGTAGTTTGAGGAGAGTTTTTCAAAATAATATTGAGTCAACGCACGCCTTTAACCCCAGCACTCGGGAGGCAGAGGCAGGCAGATCTCTGTGAGATCAAGGCCAACCTGGTTTACATAAGTCAATTGCAGGCCAGCTGGGACTTACAGGGAGACCCTGTCTCAACACCACCGCCCCCAAATCAAAATAATATTGAATACTTATATTTACTATTCCAGGGTTATGGACTGAATATTTGCATCATCTCAAAACTTTCATATTGAATCCCTAAAACCTTCTAAAGAACTGTAGTTGAGTGAGGTCATAGTGGTGAGGGTCTGGTCTGATAGGATTAACAAGCATTATAAAGAGACATCACAAATTCTTTCTCCTTTTTATACCTACCACCACCTGACAGGAAAGAACACTCACCAAAGAAGGGTTACATGTCTGAGGAGAAATGTGAACTAATATCTATTCACCCCAGATAGAGTACCAACAACTGACCAAAGAAATGGTTGGCCCAAGTCTAGCTTGGCAAACCAATGAGCTTGTTGGCATTATTTATAGAGGCATGAATGACAGATTACATACAGGAGAATGGGTGACTCAAGGCAGCTACATCACAAAAAAAAAACCCACTCCAGAATGGTGAGGACTCATAAATCTGCATTCCTGGGGCTCTGTGAACAATTTGTAGGCAGCTCCACCGGGGAATCCGCCCACCCTGGCTACTTAGCTGCAGTTGGGGGGATGGAGGGGGGCTGTGAATCAAACATTTTTGAACTTCCTGGGTCTTACAAATTTCCCTCTTCCCTCCCTGAGGAAATAGTTATACAATATGAAAAAGATGATGACTGCCCAAAAGTGACAGGAGGGCTGAGAGTGCACCCTACCATGCTCATATTTTGACCTTGGACTTCCTGCTTACAAAGTTGTGAAAAACAAATGTGTGATGTTTAAACCAACCAATCTGTGATATTTTGTTTTGATAGCCCCAGCAAACTCTTAGAGTCAGGCATTATGGGCCACATGTTATCTGCTCTTTCGTTTGATCCTCACAAGGCTCTCTCAAGGCAAAGGCTTCTATATCTCCTTTTATAGATCGGACATTAAAGCTTTCAAGTAAATAAGCCAACTTGCAAGAGGTGGTAGCTAATAAATGGTAGAAGTTAGCCAGCAAAACACTAATACAGTCTCCTAGGGAGCTTCCTGGTGTCAAAGGCTCTCAAACTGGGAAGGAGGGGGGTAAACCAAGAAATTCACTATCTCCCAATTCTGGAGGCTGGAAAATTAAAATAAAGGTGCAGACAGGGTTGGTTCCTTTGGGGGGCTCCAAGGGAAGAACTGCTCCAAGATTCTGCCCTTGGCGTGTAGATGGTCCTCTTCTCCCTGAATTGAGATGAAAGTTCATCTCAACTTTCCTCTCTGCATTATGTGTTCAAAATCTCCTGTTATAAAACCAGTCATATAATTGGATGAGAGACCCACAGCATTACCTCCAGTATGACCTCTTTTTAACCAGCTTACCTGCTCAGACCTTGTTTTTAACTAAGGCCCCATGCTGAGATACCCCAGGGGTTAGAACTTCAGCTTGTGGATGGACCACGTCGGGGAGAACTCAGTCCTCAGCACCACCTCGTGTGCCCTGTTTTAACAGAGGTCTTGTGAGAAGGATTAGGTCAGCCAAGAAATCCCCTGACTCCTTAAGCCAATTTGACTACTATGGGGTCAAGTCAAGAGAGAGAGAGAGAGGAGATAGTTTATAGAGTGACATCCCTGGGATGAGGCTGGCCCTGAGTGGCAGGTAGAGAGTAGCTTGGCACAGAGGGCGACAGTTTCTTTTTATCACAAGAGGTTAGGGAGGAATGAGTTTGGATGCAAAGAGAATGCATGGGAAGAAAGGACACCAAGGAAGTGTGTTCACACGACTCCTGTCATTTCCTTTTTCCGTTCTTTTAAAACATTGTATTATATTAGGTTATATAAGGCCATTTTCATGCACGTATATCAATGTACTTTGATCCCATCCCCCCACCATACACTCCATCCTCATCTTTCTCAGACCCCTCCCGTTAGCCCCCTTGTTCCCCTAAACAGCTTTGTTTCTATTTTCATGTTATATATTCAGACATAATTTTAAACATATGTATAAAATCTAGAGATTACAAATGAGGGAAAACACACAGTGTTTGTCTGAGATGACATAACATGATTATCTCCAGTTGCGTGTATTTTCTTACAAATAACTTCATTCTATTTCACACTGAGAAAAATTGGGGGTGCTGGAGCAATGGCTCAGCGGTTAAAAGCACCAGTTGTTCTTGCAAAAGGTTCGAATTCCAGCACTCATGTGGCTACTAACAACTGTTTGAAACTCGAGGTCCAGGGGACCTGACACCCCCTTCTGTCTTCCTCAGGCACTGCTTGACACGGGTGCACTTACACACATACAGGCAAAACACTCATACACATAAAATAAAAACAAACAAATAAAAAATTTGCTGTATATATAAAGCACATTTTTATAAACCACATTTGATCCATTCCTCTTTTGATGGACACCTAGCTTCCAAAGCTATTGTGGAAACTACTGCAGTGAGCACTGATGTGCAAGTATCTCTGTGACATGTTCACTTGAAGCCTTTTGAGGAAATTTCCAAGAGTAGTACATTGGTTTAGAGTGACTTTCCTAGAACATGGGTTGCATATTATTAGTTGAGTACAAGTCTTAGAAAGTTTCAGAAAGCAGAACGATGGTTCCACGCTGGTCATACTGTGTCGGATCAATTGTCTTTGTGGTGTACACTTTTTGCCATCAGATAGGACCGTGCCACACATACCCGAAAGACACTTTCATTATTGCTGGAAAATTTTATCCTGGAACCTGTCAAGTTATAATGATTACATTTATTACTCCTTGGTTGTCTCAAATTACAGAAAATGGGATAAACACTATAACTAGCTCTCACTTCTGAATATTTTTTTACTGGGGTTCCTAATAATCTAATAGATCAATTACTTGGAAGCCCTTTGTGTCTTTTGACAAAGCTTTGCACTTCAGCCCCAACTCCAGTGCTAGTATTATTTTAATTAAAAAAAATAGAATGGGAAGATGAGCTGGTATGAGAAATAGAGAACTGCCAGACAGGAACCAGGACCCGGATGGATGCTGGTGAGCGTAGGTGCATCATGATATCTTCCGCAGGGTGTGAGGCTTTTCCAACAATGTTCAACAACTGGGCAATAGATGCAGAAAGAAAACAGCTAAGTTTATGCAAGGCTGGGCTGCAGCCAGGCAAATGCAAAAAGACAAAGGGACAAGGAGATGGAACATTCTGGCAAGAGGAAGTGAAGAAAGGGAGCCCAGGGGTTTCCAAAGGGAAAGAAGGGGGCCCGTGAGAAGGTTGTGCCTATTTCTGTTAAAGAGGCTTGCTTGTACCTCACAAATCCTCATTCTCTAACCATCAGAGCATGTGGAATTGCTGCCTCTGGGAGAACAGATGCTGCCAGATGTGGATGCTAATGAGCTGCAGTCTGATGGGCTCCCTAATTTGATCTCTCTACAGCAGTCTTGACTGGCCCCAGCTGGCTAATGCAGCAATTTGTGTCCAGTGCTGCCACAACTATCAGAGGATGTTCTGGGACAGGCACATCTCTATGAGAGTGCAACAGTCAGGTTCACATCGCTACAATAATATACCTGAGACAGGCTGCTTATGAGGAAGAGAGAGTTTATTTAGCTCACAGTTTTAGAGATTTGAGTCTGAGAGCAGGAGCTCACCACCTCCATTTGTTCCTCTGGTGAGGGTGGGACATCATGGCAAGAACATGTGGTTTGAAGTGCTCAAATCTAGCCACAAAGCAGAGGGGAAGAGTATCACAGTCCCCTTTGAGAGTACTCTCCCATGACTTAAAGATCTCCCACAATGCCCCATCTCTCAGAGGTCCCCTCATCTTGTAGTACTCTCTAGGCTACATATACTTACATACACACATGCAAACACACCATACACAAATATCCTTCCTGGCTCTACTCCATGTCCTCCCCAAACAGAACTCAGCCCTGAGTGGTTGCCTTCTAAGCTTAGACTTGGGGAGTTAAAATGCACACAGGTAGGGCTGGAGAGATGGCTCAGCGATTAAGAGCACTGGTTGCTCTTGCAGAGGACCTCAGTTCGATTCCCAGCATGAACATGGTGGCTAACATCCATCTGTAACTCCAGTGCCAGGGTATCTGACGCCCTCTTCTGACCTCCTCAGGCACTGCATGACACGGGTACACTTACATAGATGCAGGACATGGGTACACTTACATACATGCAGACATAACACTCATACACATAAAATTAAATTTTTTTAATTAAAAAAATAAATAACTGCACACAGGTGTGAGGACCTATGGAGAAGCAAAAGGATACTGGGAATGGTACCTCTCTCTTACTGCTGTTCTCAGCCCTGTTGTGGGTGGGGAAACTGGGTAACCATGCATGGGTTCAGCAGAGCAAATGAGTCATGGGCTCAAGGCTGCTTGCTTTGCCACTGCAAGTGTCTCAGAGGAAAATTCCTTACTCTCCTTCCCAAGATGAGAAATACTGTGTTTATGAAACCAAAATTACAGGAGGGTGTTCCCATCCTTGTAGAAACAAATGGAGATCAAGTCCCATCGCCCTCTGTGTTGAGTGCGCCTCTCAGGAGCCTTTTCTTCCTCATAAGGGTAGCTGTGTGGGTTCAGGAGACAGTTTGCTGAGCATCTGCTGTGTGCCAGACACAATACTCATTTTTCTGCTCCAACACCTACTTAATTTTGATTTTCCTTCTTGACAGAGGAAAGTCTTTCTTCTTATAAAGATTCAGATTGCCAATTCTCAGAAAGATTTCCACATGGCCTGCATGGTTTAGCTATCAGGGTTTTTCCTAAGAATATATATTTTAATGATAGTCCATAAATACACACACACACACACACACACACACACACACATCACTTCAAAATTGAATCTTACAGCTGTGAGGAGATGAAAGGAAAATGAAAAATTGGCCAGCACTAGCCCTCTGAAAGCCCATTCGATTTTTCTTCAAAAAAAAAAACTTAAAAATCTGGGCTTTGCATCTAAGCTATTTAAAAGCCATATTTCCAAAACTTTCCTTCCTTTTGGGGAAATAAGAAAAGCACATGGCTTGAGTTACCCTCATAAGCTGATGGTGAGAGGTAAACCAGGCCTAAAGTTGGTTTCAAGCAGATAAAATCAACATAGTAAAATGTGTTTAAAGAATGTTTTAGTTTGCCTTCAATTGCTGTGACAAAACACTCTGACCATCATCAACTTGGGAGAGGAAAGGGTTTATTAGGCTTTTATCTCCCGGGTAATAGTTCATCACTGAGGGAGCCCAAGGTAGGAACTCAGGGCAGGAACCTGGAGGCAGGAGCTGAAGCACAGGCCACAGAGGAACTTGGCTTGGTTCCCTTTCTTGGAACTCAGCCTGCTTTCTTATACAATACAGAACAACCTGCCTAGGGGAGGTACCACCCACAGTGGGCTGGGCCCTTCCACATCACTCAGCAATCAAGAAAATGCCTCACAGACATGGCCACAAGCCAATCCATTGGAGGCAATTCCCCAGTTGAGGCTCCTCAACCCAAGTGTGTCAAGTTGACAACTACAGGAACATGAGATGAGGCACCAGGGATGGGAGACCAGAGAGTAAATTAAACCCATGACTAGAGCTATGGATTACAGATAAGGACGGATCCATTTGACCTCCCTTCTGATGAGAAGACCTGCAACATCCACCACTCAAGATGCACCTGGTCCCCCCTTCTCCCATCTCTGTGGACTGTCTTGGCCCATTGCATATGCAACCAGGGTACCTGTCATTGCATTTTTCACTTTGCCTGACTAGAGTGTAAGCTGCTTGAGGGCAGGACTGTATTTTATGCATCTTTGAGGTTTAAGGGAATGTAGCAAAGGCTTTCTATGGTTTCATGCATGCATAAATGAATGAGTGCATAGGTAAATAAATGAGTGATGGAATCCATTCATGCCACTGCAGATTCATGTTTCCGGTTGCTGTGATATCATCCTTAAAAACAGAAGTGCCTTGACCCCTTCCAGAATTTAACTCACTTTCATATTTCTATTGTGTCTTTGAGGTCAGTGAGCTGTGAGTCCCTAACGTCAGACACTGGCAGGAACACGCCACAGGTTCTTCAAGGAGAGTTATGACAAGGAGGAAACGGGCCAGCGCACTGAAGCCCTGGGATTGCCCTTGAGATCCAGCACTCCAAGACTACTTAAGAGAAAATGTGGGCGAGGGTGAGTACTGAAAGTTTTGCAATCCCCTTCTTGAGTTCCATTTGGGCTGATTCCTCTCAATGTGATGAATGGCATTCTACTGTGGTATGCATCTGCCACACATATTTGAATAAAAAGCATTCATTGTAGGCCACCAGATTTTGCTCTTTTTGGTGGTTTTGCACATGGATATGCTGATAATCACAAGGAATTCTTTTCCACCCAGAAGTCTTTGGGGGAAGCTGTTTTCTGAATATAGATGGAACACTGTATTAAGGTAGCAAGTGCCTGAGCAAGTCAAAGTCACAGAGACTCATCAAAGCTAAGGGCCGAGCAAGGGTCTAGCCTGTTCTGTGCTTCACCTTTTCTTTACGAGTCACGTTAAGTCACTCCATTTATATTTAGCCACCCCATAAGAAAATTGACTTGATCTAAGGTGAAAGTTAGGGTTGAAATGTTTGAGTGGTCCTAGTGGTTTTGGCTTGTAATACCAGCTACTAGGGAGGATGAGACAGGAAGATCAGAAGTTCAAGACCTGCCTGGGCTGTAGGATAAGTTCAAGACCAGCCCAAGCAACTCAGTAAGACTTTTTCAACCAAAAGTAAAAAGAAGGCTAGGGGAACAGCTCAGAGCACTTACATGAGGGAGGCTCTGGCTTCAATCCACAGCAATACAGAGAGAGAGAGAGAGAGAGAGAGAGAGAGAGAGAGAGAGAGTCAATTCATCTAACCAAGGATTCCTAAAGGGTAATAAAAAGGTAGAAAAACTTGTAAGCAATTATGCCTATTAACTGGCTTCCGAAGGAGTCCAATATCCCAGCATGGTGTGGTAGCACTGGGGGCATGAAGATGTACATTCTGTCACTGGTGTTACTTTATAGTGTTAGCCATGAGCTAACTTGGTCTCTTTGAACCTCTGTCTCTGGACTTAAAGAGTGATGATAGGATTGCTCAGAAGTTGCAAAAAAAAAAAAAAAGAACACGCTTAAAGTGATGCACTCAAAAGGAAAAGTCAATTCTTCTGACTTGAGACCAGACATCTATTGTCTTTATTACACAGAACCACCAACTACAATTAAAGAGGCACATCAACGCTAAGGTCAACACACTAAGCATCAACACGACTCCCAGGGAAAAGGGTGTAAGCTAACTATTACAACAAGTGTTTTCGTTAAGCAATAAAAGGACTTCCCCCCAGAAGTAGTTTAAAAAAACAGTTCAATTTTTACACTGCATTGATGTTTTAAGATAAAATAATGGCCTCTTTAAAATCTCCCATCGTGACAGGATGCCAGGACAAAAATACCTGTCACAGAATCAGACACTCCAGAGACTTTAGTTCAACCTAATCATTAATCCAAACTGGAATGAATTATATGTATTTGCAACTCCCAAGCCCTTCAACATGGATATGAATCTTTTTATATATTATGAACCAAAAATGACCTCTTCTTGGCTTTTTATATATCTACTCAGCCAGTTCTACTAAGACAAAAACAGAGGCAAAAAGAAGGAAAAACAGAAGCATTCTCTGAAACAAGCCTGTGTTTCATTCCACTTGAGGCCCTGTGATAAACATTAGCACTGCATGATTTCAAATACATGTCGAGTCTCAGCTTTGGCAGGTGAGACCTAAAGCCAGACAATTCTTCCACTGGGAAGTATGTTTTCATCCACTTGTCTTTTGAGAGTATAAATTCTAAGACTTCTGGTGAATTTTATTTTCCTCATTGTTGAATTTTACTTCAACACCCCAGATACACTGGGGTGCGTGCACATGCACTCACGTACATGCACTCACACGCATGCGCGCGCTCTCTCTCTCACACACACACACACACACACACACACACTCACATACACAGCCTGCCTCATACTAGAGAAAACAGAACATAATATTCTGGCTTCACTTCATATCATGACAATTTTCGCCTTTTATTAAGTAGAATTTATCAATAACCTAATGAACAAGGGCACTTATTCCTTGCCAAGTCTACTTCCTAAACAAATATTTCCAATGTTTGTGGGGAAGAGGGTAACACTCCACTTTAAAACATGGATCTAAAGCCATACTGTTTGACTTGAACCCCAGCCCTGCCACTAATAAATAGCAAGACTTTGAAAAGGTAATTAGCTGCTCTGTGCTTAAGTTTCTTCACCCACAGAGTGAGTATGAGAACAGCACCCCGCCCCCAGAGAAGTGGTTGAAATGATTACATAAGTAAAGTACTAGACCCTCAATGATCCTACAGTTACATAAGGCTCACACATGCACGGTCTGTGAGGTATACATAACATATCCAAGGAGAAAAAGGAGGGGCAGAGTGTGAGGAAAGGCCCTGAAGAGCTGGGCCTGGCGACCCCTTCACAGGCACGACCTGGTGGCCCTCCTGAGCTGCTGGATTCTGCTTCCATTAGCAATGATGAAGATTCACAAAGATGGAATTGTCTTGGCTCTAGGTCTCTCATGAAGTTGAGAGTCAACACGAATTGGAGCTGGCTGCCAGGGAACGGCGAAGACCATCCTTCGGGGAAACCTGTGCTGATGTCATCAATATTTTTTAAAAGTAAGACTCTTCAGAAAAGCTCAGCCAAGAAAAGTGAGCCCAGAGGTCAATGTCCCAATATGACGTCAGCAGACAGAGGAAAGGCATAGTACATCTCCAGGGCCAGCTGAGGGCTGCAGATGAGATGGGCGCCCTCTGCCAAGTCACTTGATTGTGATTTGTTTTCAGAGAGCTGGCAGTTAAATATTTATCCAGGCACTGCTGGCGAGACTACAGAGGCCGACTCAGAAATACTGTAAACTACAAACACTTTTCAATGACTTTTACACTCATTGCCCTCACAGGGAGGCAGGAAACTGGCCATTGGGGTGATGTGTTATGGTTTATCTGAAGATGAAGAACCAGATCCCACACCTGCTTTAGAGAGACCAAAAACAGGTTCACGGACAGAGCTTGAAAACAATGCCCTTTCTTCCCCACTAGGTATAAGTTCAATGCAGGACCAAAGTTGTTTACACGGCATGTTTATGTCTATTGTGTTTGTCTAACTATACCTACAAAGGAAGATCAATCATAATCCACATGTTCTTTAATCACCCCTTTAAGATATAATTATTCTGACATCCTTTAAGGAATATGGAGACTCTGGTGAGAATTACCATGTGCTGCATCCGTATACTTAAAAGACAATTTAACTTTTTTAGAGGTTACATTCTAGGTTGTTCCTCAAATGTAAGGATGAAAAAGTAGGAATCAAAATGAAGAAACACCCCTAAATGTGGCTGAACTGATGTGTTTGGGATACTGCAAGAAAGCACTGGATAGTTTAAACAATAGAAATCTATTTCTTCACAGTTGTGATATCTGGAAGTCCAAGATCAAGGTGTGGCCAGGGCTGCTTTCTCCTGAACCCTCTCTCCTCAGCTTGAACGTGTTGATTTTTTTCTTGCATCTTCATATGACCTTCCCTCCACATATGTTTGTGTCTTGTAATCTCTTTTTCAAAGGATGCTGGTCATACGGTATCAGTGCCCAGCCTCATGATTTTACTTTGACTCAATCACTTCTGTAAAGAGCCTGTCTCCAAACACAGTCACACTCCAAGGTAAAATGGATATATATTTCAACACATGAATTTGGGGAGGGTCAAGATTGAGCCCGTCCCT
>NW_008336933.1:2772653-2820926 GCF_000622305.1 Nannospalax galili
TTACACACACACACACACACACACACACACACACACACACACATCTATCTATCTGTCTGTCTGTCTATCTATCTATCTATCTATCATCTATCTATCTATCTATGGATAATATTCCAAATATGTGAAGCCCATAGAATTTAGTGGCAGGAAGACAAATAGCCTTGTTTTAAAAGCAGACAATGGATCTAAAGAGACATTTCTCCAAAGAAGACACAGAAGGGCTAGAGAGATGACTCTGCAGTTAAGAGGACCCCAGTTCAGTTTCCAGCACCACATGACACTAACAACTCTCCATAACTCAGTTTCAGAGGATCCAACGCCCTCTTCTGGCCTCCATGGGCACTGCACACATGGGGTACACTTGCACACATTCAGGTGAAGCACTCATACACAGAATAAATAAATAAATAATTTAAAAACACATAAGTTCTGGCAAGGACATAGACAAGATCCACTGCTGGTGTGAAGTGCCTCAGCACAGCCACAGAAAACAATGTTGGAGTTCCTCAACATGGAATTACTACATGATCCAGCAAACCCGCTACTGGGTCTACATTCTCAGAAATTAAAATCTCGGTGGGTAGAAGAGATGTCTTGTGATCAGCATTTTTCACAAAAGCCAAGAAATGGAAACCACCTGTGTGTCATCCACCAGTACAGAATGATGAATAAGTGATCTACTGACAGCGGAATGCATTCCAATCTTAAAAAGAAAGAAACCCTATCATTTGCAACATTGTAGATGGAAATGGAGGAAATTGTGCTAAGAAAAATAAGCCAGGCACAGAAAGATAAATACTGCATGATCTCAATATGTGGAACTTAAAAACATTAGACTCAGAGGCAGTAGGATTGTGGTTACCAGGGATTAGGGGCTTGAGTGAATGAGGAAAGATCTTGATCAAGGGGTACATGCCTTCATGTTCTATGAACAAGTTTAGGAACCTAACCTGCTGGCATGGTGGGACATTAATAGTTAATAATATCATGTTCTATGTCTGAAATGTGCTGAGAACTAGTTCTTAAGCGCTCCCATGACATGCATGCAGTCACTGTTTGAGGAAATGCACATGTTCATTAACTTGGTTGTCGCAATCACTTTACTTAAGTCAGGCAAGTGTACACCTATAATCTTAGCACTTGGGAGGCCTAGGCAGGAGGCTGTGAGTTCAAAGCCAGTCTGGGCCACATAGTGAGACTCCATCTCAAAAACCAAGCAAAAACATAAAGCATCATGCTATAGACTTTAAATGCATAAACATACGCAGTTCTTATTTGTCAATTATATTTGAATAAAGCTGGAAGGAAAAAGAAAAAGAGCTATCTCACAGTCCCTCAGTGCATGAATGGGCAGCCTACTGTGACCCCTAAAATATCTCTGCCAACACCAGGCACATAGAAACACCCACCTAGAGCAGGTAAAATGGCTGAACAAATAAAGGTACTTTGCAGTGCAAGCCTGATGATCTGAGTTTGACCCCCAAAACCCATGGTGGAAAGAGAGAACCAACTCCTAAAAGTTGTCCTCTGACCTTCACATGCATGCATACTCTTACACACACATTACACCCATGTACACACACACAATAATAATACTAATAATAATAATTTTATAAAAAGAAAATGCCCAGCCAGCAGATCAGCTAAGAGGCCGAAATTCAAATCTCTGTCCTGTCATTTATGTGGACTGTTAACCCATTCTGAGCTTCTAGTTTCTCCCGTCCCAAATGAGGATTGTCCCAACATTTATCCCAACATTATTGGACTGTTACAAGTTTAACCAAAAAATAAACTTGACAAAAAAGAAAGTGTCTGAGGGGCATTCACGCTTGTCCCTTTTCCAACAGATTTCTTGCTGGTGGAAATTGGCTACACTCAAGAAAGAAACAGAGGTTTCATATTCTAACTTGAGGGAGAAGGTTTCACAGATCTTAGATACTCAGAATCACCTGTAAAGATCATTCAAATGCAGATCCCCAGCCTACTCAGTGACTCGCTTTCAAAGCATCCAGAATAGGGCCCAGGACTGTACCATTTTAGCAAGTTTGGTGTTTTCTAATATGCGGGAAATCTGAGGGCTTCCAAGTGAGGCTGTGGATGCTAACTGTGGTCAGAATACTATCGAAGCTCAGCTGAGCTGAGACAATGCCAACAGATGACCCTGTTGCCCTCGGCACTGGGGATGCAGATAGATCACATATCTTGAAGACCTCTCTCTCCCTCCTTGCACAATAAAATGTATTCCAAAACTAAAACACGCACACACATCTCACATTAGTTACAGAATTAAAGCAAGGCCCTCATCATCGTGTAGCTTATTGAGGTGTAAGTCAACCCTGAAAGGCAATTTAGTGCAGACAGACATTCATTGAAGGGTATGGGTCTCCTGGGCCTGTGTGGGACAGGAGAAGCATATTCAAAGATGAAGTGCCTTGCAGGTGTGAAAGTGTCTGGCCTGCAGAGGCACATCTGGATGGAGGCTTCACTTCTCCTCAGATGGGCCTGCTGAAGGCTTTCTGGGTCTCATTATGGCTCAAAAAGTCCAGCTGAGAAACTACCCCATCAGGAAGACATACACTGACCAAGGTCCCGAAAATCAGCAGGACCCATGAGGCAGAGAGTGACCCCAAAGAGCTATGCTCTCCTTTCTCTTCCAGACACTGTCCCTCACTCAACACCAGTTTGTGCGGTTTTATGGTGTCAGCTGTGGTTTCTTTTCCCCCACAAATAGGCCTCATTTATTATAAAATATGAAGCTTTGGGGATTTCTTGAAAATGGGCTTTCCACTCAGTTAAAATAAGCAAAGATGAAAAACTCTCTGTGTGGGAATCCATTCTGCAAAAGGATTAAAGGAAAAACGGAGAGAAGCAGTCTACTTTCCCAGCCCATTAGTAGCCACCCAGTCCCGCTCACTTTCCATACGATGAAAAAGATCCTAAAAGCAGCAAAAATCTTATAGCCACTGGGAACGCCCAGGTGCCCTGGGCTCACCATCTCTATGGGAACAACACAGGGCAGGAGAGGAAGATTCCTTCTGTCCTTAGGTTTATATTACTAACAAGGTCAGCTCTGAATTCTCTTCTGATTGGTAAGAGAGATTTCCTTTATCATTTTTCCACATTTAGTTTCTATTCTCTTTTAAAACTTCATCTTCAGATTTAACTCAGATAACACAGTCACAGCATATTTTAAAGCAGTATATATCCCTTTTCCTACATTACCCACAGCCCTCTTGGCTTTTCGTTGGTTTACTTAGAGAAGCATCTTTCAGTACATAGTCTAACAATCCAGTTTTATCTTCCCATCTCCTAAGCTCTTTCTATCTCTTACCTCTACTGTACTATTTTTAAAATATGCACAGCTAGAGCACATTAGTCAGGACAGTCCCACTGTAAGCTGCAGTAACAAGTAAGCCCTGCAACCTCAGTGACTCTGCAATACAAGTGAGTTCTCTCTTGTAGAACAATCCATGACTCGCTTAGTCATCTCCCCAGAAAGCTGGGTTTCCTCCACCACATGGCTCAGGCTTCTTGGTGTCCCTCACTTCCAGCAGTGTAGATGAAGTAAAGAAAAGATGAGTAAGCTGGAAAATGTCAGAACCTCTTCCTGACAGCATCCTGGTGACCAGAATGCAGCTACAGGATTCATCTAAATTCAGCTCAAAGAAGGCAGAGGATGGGCTAGTGCACAGAGGCAAGAGTGTGCAGAGATGGTGAGTTCATCAGTGACCACTCAGCTCCATAATGGCCAGGGGGCCTCTTACCCATCCAGATGAATTCATTCATGTATGAAAGGGCTCACCAAGTGTCAAATATGGCTGATTCTTCTTCCCAGATCTTACCGTCTAGGGTTCCAGGCTAAGGAGAGCTATGGCCACCCTTCCCCGAAATCCACAGTGCCCAGGGAATGCCTGTGGGCCTGAGAACTGGGCAGATGAAAGCATCAAGGACCAAGTACCAGCAGCAAATCCTAATTACAGGAAATTCCTCCAGGTTCCTAAGGGATGTTCCATTACCACGAGGAAAACTGAGAAAATTAGAAACAGAATGCCTGTAATTCTTCGTTCAGAGGTCAGATGTCACCTGCAAAGGTTTATGTTTTGAGCTTGATTTTGTCAAGATACATTTAAATGTGGAGTCAGGGTTTATGGGAGAGGAGTACTGGAGGGAGCCTGGCTTATAGCCATCATGTGGGTTGGAGAAGATGAGTCTTGGAGGGTTATCCTCAGGTTGGGTATAATGTGAAAAGAAACAGGCTTCTAAAACACACTGGATAAGAATGAGGGAATGGATGCCAACCACCAGGGTCACCTGGTCGAGTCTGAGAGCTGTCTGGGGAGATTGATATTTCTCCAGTAGCGAGACCTTATTTGTGATGAAAATCCACATGTCACCTCTAATTCTATACATCACTGAGGCTGGAGCAGTTAGTTATATGTCTGCATTTACAAAATCCCAGTTTACCATCATAAACTTCGCACATCTGTAGAAATGTTTAACATTTATTTGTTTAGGGGGACACGCACATGCAGGCGTGAAAGTCCAAAGATAGCTTGTAAGACTCGATTCTTTTCTCCCACATATACATCCCAGATATTAAACTCAAGTCATTGGGGAAATACTATGCCTGTTTTATTAGCAGTCATTTTGAAACCAACAGGATGAATGTTTTCTGAGCATGGATTCATTTATGGCTATCTAGACTAAAATCAGTGGTCAAAGTGGGAGGCCAGAGAGGAAGGCAGGTGGCTTAAATATCTTGAAAGTACTTGGAAGCAAGGAACCTTTAGAGTTAATCTCATGAAATAGATATACAAAATGCAAACAAGCTAGTGAAACAAAATTGATACAATTAGCCAGTTATGGAAGTAAGCCAAGAAGCCATCCATCTCTATGTAATTGTAAAGCCAGGAATGGTGGCACAGGTCTGCAATTCAAGTGCTCAGGAGGCTGGAACAGGAGGACCCTGACTTTGAGGCCAGCCTAGGCTATATAGTGAGACCTAAGAGAGAGGTGGAGTGGGCGGGGGGAGTTGCGGCTCCTCAAACTTTAATCTGGAAGTGTAATGACAAGGACGTTAGTGTGGTTGTCAGTTTGAGCAGCAGCTAATCAACTGATCAAAGAGTAGTTGATTAACCAAGAAAGCGCCAAAAAGGGAGAATCAGAGGGTCATAGAAGCCCTCTGGATGCAGAGCCCATTAACACAGAACTATCTAGGGAAGATCCAGTCTTGATGCTGTGGTTCCTTGATATCCTATCCCTGCTGTGGTCTTGAGTGCCTTACATCATCCGCAGTCAGAGTTTAAGAGCTCTTTTCTGATTTTATGGATATCTCAAGAGACTTTGGGATAAATTGCCTCATGTAGTGAGCCTATCGCCAGAGCTGCAAAGCATTCTGGTCTGCTTACCAATTGCATTTATTATTTTAGATTAATACATTTCTATCTAATTTGTATGCTTCTTCCTTTGTAACCATGCCAACAAAATCACTTTTATGAATGATCTCAGGCCACTCTGTTTTCTTCAAGGTCAATGGCCTCTCTATGGGATGGATCTACCTGAGCAGGCAGAATGTTGCTTAGCAACACCTCAGCCCTCCCTCTGAATGAACCCTAGATCATTTTGACTGTATCACATACAAAGTCCCAATCAGGTTGCTCTAATGCTGACTTCAGTGATCTGACAAGAGAGCTGCTATACTGTAAGCAGAAACAGGCTGCAGGCTAAAGGGATGGAAGGAACCAAGACCATTTTATGGGGTCACATGCTGCTTTTCAATTGTATCTTTGACATAGGCAGTTTCATCAAAGACAGCAACACTGTTGACAGGGTAATGCTTTCCAGGTATTCCCACACTCTCTCCAGTTGCAGTAGCTGTTAGGTGATAAATGCAGGGGACAGTTAATTACAAAATCCAGGGTTACATGGCCCCTCTTACCTGTTGGGTTCTCTACTCTGCAACCAACTCCATCTAGAATCTTGGGCATTTGAGGTGTTGGATTTTACACAAAATCTGTGAAAGTGAAAAAGTAAGTCATAAGGCTTACTAAAGAGACTTGGGTAGGTAGGAATACATAAGACAGTGCAGAAAGATCAGTAGATGAAGACTGGAGAACATGCCCTGATATACACATGGGAACACTGCTTTGCCATATAAATGAATAAAATACTGTCATTTACAACCACGAGATGAATGGAGCAGGATGACATTATGCGAAATGAAATAATCCAGACCCAGAAAGACACATGCTGCGTGCTTCACTAATGTAGAAGCCAAGAAGTTGATCTCACCGAAAAAGAGACTAGAGCACTGGTCACCAGAGACTGGGACAGGTGAGGAAGAGAGGAATTAGAAAGAGGATGATTAATGGATGGTGGGAGCACAGATGGAATGGAGGACTAGCATCTGATGCACAGTATCAACTAGAGTAACAACTAATGGACTGTTTTTTTAAAAGCTAGCAAATATGATTTTGAGGTCTGAGATTACAGGCCTGTGCCACTATGCTGGGCTTTATTACACCAGTGCTAGGAACCCAAATTCAGATTCTCATACTTGTGCAATCAGCACTTTACCAGCTGCTCCACCTCCCCTTCCCCACCTTGCACCTCTGTGTTCTCTTTTATAAAATCTCTATTTCAATATTTTACCTATTTTAAGTGGATAACTTTCTTATTGCTGAATTTGAGAGTTTCTTATCTATTCTGGATATAGTAACTTGGTTCAATTGACATGCTATGGTCATTTTCTTCCAGAATCTGGCCTGACTTTCATTCTCTTAACTCTGTGTTTAGAGAAACAGATGTTTCATTTTGGATGAATTCTTATTTATTAATGTACTTGATGCATTGTGCATTTGGTGTGATTTCTGAGAAATCTCAGTCTAACCCCAAATCACAGAATTTTCTCCTTTATTTTTATGGTTTTAGATATACATGTCTCTCTTGATATTTATCTGATGAACAATACAGGATAAAGTTCTTCATTTTATATGTGGATAACCAAATGTACTGACTTGCCTGACCTTTGCTTCAGGGGCACAGGCAGACCATAGCAACTTTGCAAGGCTGAGAGAAACTGGTCCCATCAGTGGAGTATCTACAGGTCAGACAGGTACAGAACAAGAGAGAGGCAGGTGGAAATGGTTCTGGAAAAACAAAGATTCTTTTCCCTCCCCATGGGAAGTCCAGCCTCACTCAAGGTCATTCTTGTTATCTTAGGATAGCTCTGGCTGCTGGTAAGTGCCTGGTGAACCCAGAGTCCACATAGATGGCTAATACTAATTACCAACGTAACAGGATCTAGAATCACTTAGGAGATACATTTCTGGACATGTGAGGAATATTTTAGATTGGGTTAATTGAGATGGAAAGGCACACCCTAAATGGGAGTGGCACCACCCATGAACTGGGGCCCTAGATGATAATTCAGGAGAAATCAAGCAAAGAACCAGCGTTCATCTCTCTCCGCTTCCTGATTTTGGATGCAGTGTGACTGTTGCCCTGACTTCCCACCATGATGGACTGTACCCTGAAATCAGGGATCAAAACTAAACCCTTCATTCCATGAGGTTTTTTTCTAGGCATTTTGTCACAGCAACAAGAGAAGTAACAAATACAAGGTCTAATTCCCTGCCTGTGTGACAATGCTTTACATTACACAACAAAACAGCCTGTACATCAGACGACAGACTTGACTTTGGTCTCCTAATTTCAGTGTCCACTATAGATATAAGGGTATTGTCTCCAGATAACCTCATTCAGCCCAGTGTGTGTAAGTGCCTCTACACACCAGGAGACACTGTTGTTTATTGTCACAGCTGGAGAAAGGAGATGACTCTGGGATCAAGCGAGTAGATACCAAGGACGCCACTAATGATTAGAACAGCCCCCACCATAAAGGAGAGTCTGACCCCAAATGCTTACAGTATCATGGCTGAGAACACTGCCTCAGTGAGTCTGTCACTCAGAACCTCCCCGGGAGCCTACCCCAAAGCTCCCCTACACACCCAACTGATACGTTTGTTTTCAGAGTGAGCTGATACAAAAAGCATTTGCTCCTTTGGAGTGTGAAGGAAGTGTGAAGGACAGGAGTGTGCAGGGGTGAAGGGCCTGTTTGTTGGTTACTGGGCATGGTGACTGCCGAATTTCCTCTTTCATGGTGCTGTCGCTTCCTCACAGTGGATGGACTGGTTAGCCAGTCCCTCTCCAGAGGCTGGCCAGCCATTTTCACATCTCACCATTGGCTTGCTCAGGAAAACATGTAAACAGGACAAGGGAAGAAGTGAAAGTTGTTTGGTCTGGAGTCCAGAACACATTGTGAGAGCAGTCTAGCCCCAGTTCAAAAGGAAAAACCGACAATAATCGGGAGCCTGTTGCCCACACTTACATCCACACCCATAATGCCCTCCTTTGCTGATGCCATGAAGCGTGTCCAAGAAAGCAAGATGCTGGCTCATCCTCCCCATTACCATGGCCTGGGGAACTCTCATCTGTACAGAAGATATGGAAATGTCATCTGCGTCATGAATCAAGGACAAGTAGAGCAGTTCTGCTGCAGGTCAGCAGGTATAAGCATTCTGACAAATATTTGCTGTCAGACAATTCATCATTTATTTCGTTTCCAAAGGTCAGCTGCAAATACTGTTTGTCCAAGTGAATCTTTCAGATATCTTAAGTCTACCCTATTTAACCTTAGCCAGGCATGGTGGTGCAGGCCTATAATCCCAGCACTCAGGAGGCAGAGATAGGAGGAAATGAGAGTTCATGGTCAGCCTGGGTTATATAACAAAATTAAGTTGTTGGGTTCTTTTGCTTGTTTGTTTGTTTTCTTAATGACTACCCTTAATGATGTAACCTTTCAGGAAAAACATACATTTCCCTTGCTTCAGTAAAGTACATGGACAATAGTTGTATTTATTTAAGTGACTCAGAATAATGACTAAAGTGTAATAATTAATAGTAAGACATTCACAGACCCAGGAGCCATTTGTTCAGGCATTAAATGCACCCTGAGCATAGCTGCTCTGTTTAATGTTTTTACAGTTCTTGCACAAACTCTAAAAGCTCCTCTTGATCCTCTCTACATGTGGCCAGGACTCTGTTCCTATCACTAGACCTTTCCATCCATAATCTCTGCCTTCTAGAATTGCCACTGTGGGCTGGGACAGTGGTGCTCAATTGCAGCAGGCTGAAATCCCCCAAAGGATTATGTGTGCCTAGATCCTGTCTCCTAGCTATGACTCCAGGGCTTTGGAGGTAAGGCCTGGGCCCTGGGACATTATAAACTTCCCCAGATGCTTCTGTTATGCAGTCAAAGCTGTGGGCCACAGGAGAAAGGAAATGCATAATAGATGTTAACATGACCTGAGACTTTCCTACAAATAAACAATAGTGTATAAACCTCTTGGGCATGCATCTTAGAGGTCTTGGCCTTGCTTTCTTGCTCCAGTTGTGCTCTAGGATGTGACCTCAGGCTAGGGCAGATGCCTTGACTGAGGCACCATCTGTATGACTTTGGGCAGGTGCCTTAACCTTTCTGTGCTTCAGCCTCATCAGCAAAGTGTAAAGCATTCAAAGGTGTGAATGACCGTGTATGCTCAGAGAGGTCCCACAAGAGTCTGGTGCCTAGGACTAGATGACAAGGTGTCATCATTCAGGATCAGGCAAGGAATAGGATTTGCTTCAGGTGGTTAAGGTGGAGAGACAAGTTTGGGCAACAGCTAAGAGCAGGAAGAGGGAGAAAAAATGTTGTCAGAACTCAGGGAAGGCAGAGATTATGGAGATACAGCACAACCAGCCACATACCTGCCATCCCAGGACTCAGGGGGCAGAGGAGGAGGGTGACAAGTTTGAGCCCAGCCTAGGCTACAAAGCGAGACACTGCCTCAAAGAGAGTAGTTCAGTGATAGGATGGTTGTTCAGCATATGCAAGGTGCTGAGTTCAGTCTCCACCACATACCCTAAAACAATTTAAAAAGAGAGGAGGTTAAAGGGGGGGGGGCAGGTGTGGTGGCGCACACCTGTAGTCCCAGCACTTGGGAGGCAGAGGCAGGCGGATCTCTGTGAGTTCAAGGCCAGCCTGGTCTACATAGTGAGTTCCAGGACAGCTGGGGTTACAGGGAGACCCTGTCTCAAAAAGCCCCTCCCAAAAAAGGAGAGGGGCCTAGAGAGATGGCTCAGCGGTTAAGAATACTAGTTGTTCTTGCAGAAGACAGGGTTCAAATCTCAGCACCCACATGGCAGCTAACAACTGTCCATAACTCCAGTTCCAGGGGATCCAATGGCCTCTTCTGTCCTCCATGGGCATTGCACGACACAGGTGCACTTACCTACATGCAGGCAATACATGCATACACATAAAATAAAAATAATAAATAAAATATTTTTTTAAATAAAGGAGGAGGTAGGGGAGAAAGGACAAGGACACAGAAGCAGCCTCCATCTCTCCTGCTGGAGACTCACTGGCCACCTAAACACAGAAGCCAAGAAGAGCAGGGAAAGCTGCAAGCAGAGGACAGAGGAGGAATCAGGTGGGTGGAAAGGCAAATGATCACCAGCACAGTGAGCTGCTAGTCCTCTCCAGGAGCTGAGAGGTCACCAGAGAAAGTCCCCGTGGAACCAGTAAACTTTGCACAGCAGCTGCTGTAGTGTCTGAAACAGAATCACCCCTCATCCACACTCATCCCCAAAGAACCATGCCTGCCCACAGACCTGCGGCACTAAGCTCAGACAGACCAACAGTGGTGGCGAAGGCTCATCTTTTAAAGTGCCGTGAGCTCTTTGGGTACTGAGGACTCGGGGAACATGTGTCACTCCTACAGACTAGTCCTTGCCTCTCTGTGCCCTCCCCACATCTGCTCCTCTTCCACCCTGCCCCCAAGGGTCAGAACACAGATCTCCCCCCTCCTCACTGCCTTGCTAATCAGGCATGCGAGAGCCTGGCTAGAAGCATGATCTGGAATGTCTTCTTCCACCATTTCCCGTGCCCAAATGCCCCTTTTCTTTTCTCCCTCATAAATACTGACCTTTTGTACAACGGAAACCCTAGTCTTTTGCCCTCCGACTCTACATAAGTAGCCATTCTTGGCTCTGCTGACATTTGCTGTACAAAACCTTCCTGGTGTCTCTACCTGTGGAGTGCTAGATGGAGATGGTGTTGGTACAGGCAGAGGCTCTTCTGGGAGCTTCTATTGTAGGTGTTAGGGCAAGAGGCGGCCCTTACTGTAGATGTCCATGTAGTAGGTTGGCTCCGTTTAGATTTTGTCAGTGCCTTGGACTGCAAACCAAAATAATTAACTTTAGGTTCCTGCCTAGATGACTCTGGAATCTTCTAATTCTATAGCTGCTGATATATCTGCCTGCTTAAGCTGGAAACCTTGCAGTGAGTCTGTCTTCATTTCCAACCCTGGGGTTTTCCAGATCCTTACTTATGACCACATATTTCCCTACTGGATTTAATTAATTATTCACCTTTATTACTAACTGTGATCTTACATCCCATGCTTCTGCCTTATGTCACACATTCATTGTGCTTTGCTAATGGCCTTACCCTGTGCTGGTTTCCCCAGGTAGCCTGGTGACAATTGGGACTGTGCTTTCCTAGGGTAAAAGAATGAGCCCACTCTTGGCTCTGTTCAGTACTTAGTATCTGTGCCCCATGCATCATAGTGAGAGACCTCCAGAGACAACAGGGCCTCCAGAGACATCAGTGAGGCCTGGTGACATTGCTCTTGGCAGGATTGTAACCATTGGCTGGATTCTGGTTGGGCCCAAAGCCTGGGTAGCTGTAACAGCAATGCCTATTAGTCACTCCCTGTTATCATGTATCCAAACCTAGGAATTCAACCCATCCTTGTCCTCAAAGACTTACATTGTAGATGGGGTGAGAGTGACGGGAAGGTAATAGGAACACTTCTGTAATCCATATTGTAAAAGGAACCAGCATGTACACACTGCCGACAGCTTAGCACTTCCCACTGCTAACCATTCCTTGCTATGAGTTAACTCTCCAGCCCGGATGCCCCTGGAGGAATATGGGGTTAATCCCAGTAGGTACTAACTAGGCTCAGCGTTTCGAGAAGTGCCAGAGCAAGGGATGATGACAAGAGAGGCCCAGGCATCACAAGTCTCAGAAATGTGGCTAGCCACCTGGCCAGAGGGGCAAGACCAAGCTCCAGAATGAATGACTGCCTTTGTTACCCTTTCCTAGATAATGGGCTGGCTGGAGAGGAGATGGAAGATGGAGGCAGAGAGCAGCTTGTATAGGATAGTAATCACTCAGCTGTCTTCAAAGATTGACAGCTCTCTGAGCAAAGTGCAACTTAAAGACTAAATTCCTATCACTAGCCATTGGCATTTGTAGTGACAGGCAGCACAAGCTCCTGTATTCTGACTACAACAGGGCACACACACACACACACACACACACACACACACACACACACACACGCAGCAGCCGCCAAACACCTGTATTTTCTCCACAACAGAGCCCACACACACACACACACACACACACACACACACACACAGACCAATGATTCAAGCTAGCATATAATGAATGCCAAGTAAGGAAAACATCAGTAATAATAACTACAGTGTGCTTCAAAACAAAAACCTGTGTCATAAGCATTTCCTTGAATCAAGACCCATTTCCTGTCTGAGTGATTTCTGTTTCAATTGCTATGGGGGGTTGGGGGAGGTTTGCTGAATTTCTACATCTCTCTTTCTTATACACAACTGAGATGGCTGGGAGCTGTCTCCCACCTTCAATCTCCTGTGCTGCTTGACATTTTTGATTCATGACAGGACCACATATGCACGGAATATTGGTCCATTTGTGTCTGAGGATGGAACTCAGGATGGTTCTTTGTGGCTAAAACATTCTAAGGTAGAAGTTAAGTGACACAGTCTCCCTGTTGGGATGGGATAGCATAAATAGATGTGATATTTATACTTCCTTTCTTTGGTTCTCACTTCCTTCAGTATGGTATTACTTCAGCAAAGCCAGTAATTCCACCAGCGCCTTCCCCACTGGGTCACCTGGATCACTATAAAGGGAAAATGAAGTTTAATCCTGAGCAGTTCGAAAGAATGTATAAGCTCCTGGGTCATACAGAAAAAACAAGTAAACCATTTACTTGTCATAGTGGCACCTGTTCTGTTTACCTAGGACACTGTCCTCGCCTTCATATTAGCACTTTGATGACCACTGAGCATGCTGCCCATGGTCACATCCATCTTCCCAATATATAAAGGTTATGTAATGGCTCTGTTTTCTTTTTAACCTTATTGACAAATAAAATTATGTATATTCATGGAATGCTACATGATGCTTTGAGATATGTGCATAGTAAAGAATTAAGTTAATTAACATATCCATTATTATACCAATCTTTTTGTGGTTAGGACTCTTGCCATCTACTCTCAGGAATGTTCAGGAATACAGTCCTTTGTTATTAACTGCTAGCCATGTTGGACTAAAGAGAGCCCTTGAACTCATTCCTCTTGTTTAAAGTTTTGTGTCCTTTAGGACACGTCTCTCCCGCCCTCACCAGACCCTTCTACCCAGTTGTTTTAGATGCCCCATATAAAATGACATCATAGGCTATTTGTCTTGTTATGATTGGCTGATTTCACTAATTTTGTTCATGTTGTCCCAAATGACTGAAGAAATATTTAAAGTCGAGTAACTGTGTGTATAGGTATGCACTTATGAATACATATATGGTCACATTTTCTTTATCAATTCACTTATCAACAGACACGTAGATTGTTTGTTTATCTTATCAGCTGCAAACAGTATTGCAATGACCATGAACATTCAGATAGTTCTTAGTATTATCATAGTAGTATCATGATGCTAAGTTTATTTTGTTTGGATTAACTATCTAGTAATAGAATTGCCAGATCATATGGTAGTTTCGTTTTTAATTATTTGAGACATCTGCATACCATTTTCCATAACGGCTATAACAGCTCACACTCCCACCATCCATGTACAAAGAGTCCTTTGTTTCTACATTCTGGCCAACATTTGATGTTTGAGGAGTTTTGGTAATAGCCATCTGGACAGGTGTGCAGCAAACCTTACTGTGGTGTTGTGGGTTCTGTTCAGCTCAGCACTGGCAACCTGGAAGATGGTTGTGTGTGTCCAGTGGGCTGAGGGGCAGGTAGACTGAGGCATGAATCAAGGAACTGATCAGTGGGAAATAGGAACTCATACACTTTCATCCTCCTAGACAGCAGAAGAACACCTAGAAGTGATTGCAAGAAAGTGAGGCTTGTTTGCAGTGTCTGTGGCCTTGTCTGATGACAGGCCCAGCGTGTGGGGCAGCTGTAGTACCTTTGTGCCAAGCACTGATGACTGGCACATGACCGGGGCAGCCTTTCAGGTTTAAGCAAGGGTCTAAGGGCAAAGCCAGAACAGCCTTTAGAGCAGATGCCAGGAACACTCCCTGGCCACAGGATCAACTGGGCTGAGGACCAGATCACCTTACACCACAGCCTTAATAATAAACCATTTTTATTACTCCTGTAAAACTTGGAGACAAGGATACGTGCAAACTAGGCTTATTCCAAAGAGGCTCATGACAAATAGTAACTCCAGTTCCAACCTGGTACTTGAGCTTGACACAGACTAGAATCTGACCTCAAAAAAAACCCACAAAAACAACAACAACAACAACAACAAAACTGTTTGGCTTTGCTCAGAAACAATTTCAAGAAAATTGTCAGGACCAAAAGGCCCACAGTTGTTTACTTATTTCACTGGCGCCTTTGTCGGAAAGCCACCATTATTAGAAGCAGGGAAGTGATTTGGATGGGGAAGGGCTGCTCATGTGGGCAGTAACTCTTGGTTACACTTGGAAAGTTCTAGTAAAGAAGGACCCAGTCATACATAAGAGGGCAGAGTACTTCAGCATGCTTGCTGCCCCCATGGGAGTTTCCTACAGTCTTAACGCCTAAATCACATACAGGGAGGAGAGCCGGCTGGGTGGAAGGAGGTGTTTCCCAAAGAACAAGCCCAGACCAAAGGATGCTGGCAGAAGGATCCAGAGATGGGGCATCCATTTCTGCTTTCAGTGGTACAAACAATGCCATGGATGATGTGGATCTTGATAACATTGACTCAAAACCTTCAAATAAATGAAGCCATACTGAGTCACTAGAACGACAGACTCTGTCAGCAAGAAAGGGAGCACAGGGTTCAGCCCTGGGCAGGGACAGTGTAAAGGGCAGCATAAGGGAGTTCACACAGATACAGTCATGAGGCAGTCATGCCTCGGTCTCTGTGGCACTATGTGTGACATTTGTCACCATGAGGTTGGCCCTGGCTGTAAGTAAACTCAACTCCTTTGTACGTGCGTTTGACTTCCTGAAAGAGAAGTACAGAAGAGTTATTCACTTGCCGCCTCGTTTTTTCATTTAAATGTAGTCTTAAATAACTAACCCTTCTATGCTAGTTATTATAATTTTTGAGATTTTGTTGTTGTTTTGGGGGATTTGAGACAAGTTTTCATTATGTAGCCCAGGCTGGCCTGTGTGGTGCTATGTAGATCAATCTGGTCTGAGAACTGTGATGATTCCCTTGTCTCTGCTTCCTGGGATTACAGGTGTGTGTCACTGTCAAGAATATATCTGTTAGGGCTGGGCAGGATGGCTCATATCTATAATCACAGCATTTGAGAAGTGGAAACAGGCAGATCAGGAGTTCAAGGTTATCCTCAGCTACATAGCTAGTTGAAGACTATCCTAGAGCCGCATAAGGCCCTGCCTAAATAAATAAATAAACCAACCAAACAATATATCTGTTAAGTAAAGTACCTAAGGAAAGGTAGGAGATCATTTGCCCATACAATTCTCAGTATCAGAGCCTTTCAATATATACCTGGCCCACCTTCAAGAAACCATTTCCTGGACTAAGTTAAATCAGACAGCAGTTAAGCAATAGATTCCTCTTCTTTCCATAGGCTAGCACAAAGCCTGTTGATGCTAATACACAAAGATGCAAAAGCAATCAGTGCCAGGTAAGTGACACTCCTCAGGCCCTACAGCTGTGGGAGGAGGGTTAGACCTGGATGGGCCAATGGTTTCAGGGTCAAGAGAGAAGCAATTCACCAAATTAGGAGAGAAGGGAAAAGCAAGCAAGCAGTTACAAAGAACAGAAAAGAGTTCCAAGAGTGCAGGATGTGTAGGGTGAACAGTGCCTCCTTTGCATGCTCAGGGGACTGTCAATGAATGAAGTGTAACCAAGAGGAAGCAGGAAACAGGAAGGCCCCTCCCAGCTCTCCTCTTCAACCTGGAGACTCCCCTGCAGTTTTGGCTCCCCACCTCCTCCATCACACAATTCCAAGCTGTGTGAGCCAAGGACAGCAGAAAGGCAGGCAAAAGCCCAACCAACCTGAGGTTAGAAAGGAAAGAGAAGGAGCTCATGCTCTTTGTAAAAAATGGGACTTTTTCACTTCTTAGTTAATAACCTTGAAATAAATTCATCAGGCACATTTTAGCACATCTTTTGCTTAGCCCAATGAGAGAGAAGCTCTCCCTACAAATTTGAATCAATTCAACTACTCATGGAGGGAGAAACTGTGGAAAGTAGGAGGCCATCATTTCTGTTACGTCTGAAAGCGTGGCTGAGTGCTGATTCTGCGTCGTTTCCTGGAAGGAGGAAGAAGCTGTAGACTGTGACTGAAGAAAGATTTGTTGATAGATAAAACAGGGTGTGGTGATGCACATCTGTAATCCCAGCACTGGGAGATGGAGGCAGGAGGAGCAGAAGTTCAAGATCATCCTCCAGTACGTAGCAGGTTTGAGAATGAAATCTTGTCTCAATGATTTTTTAAAAAATTGTAGATGGGAGAAGTGACAAAATCAACTTGTAATCCCTGTGATATGGAGACCTGCTTTTTCAACTTTGGGAGGGAAGGACAAACTGAGTCCTCAGGTTCAGGACCTTTGGGAGAAAGCAGAAATGACTTGGCAGGCCAGCTCTGCACTGGCCTCGCCTTGAAAGGACAGCTGCCTCCTGTGGTGGGCCACCTAAGGAGTCCTTGGGAAAATATCTCAATATATGAACCAGACAGAAATATGCTTCAAGGGCAAGGCTGTGTCTTTTGCTTGTGGTGGCTTTTCAATGCCCGAGCCCAGTTTACATAGCAGTGGCACGAATGCAGCTCCACACGGTACAGTCATACTTCAACTATGTGTGTGTTTATCATCCCCTTACCAACAACAGCTGGGGAAACGGCTGGGTGAGGTGGGGGAGGAGGGAACAGAGGAAGTGAGGGAGTCTAAATTCTAAGACGGAGACTTACAAGGTTCCTGATGAACCCAACCACTTGTATCCCAGTGCCATGACTGCACACAGAGAAAAGAGGGGCAGACTGAAAATGAAGCAGACGAGGCTCAAATCTCATCGTGTAGCCCAGGCTATCATGCAACCTTATGATCTTTCTGCCTCAGCTTCCCAAGTACAGTGATAAGGATAATCCACAGTGATGTATGCCTGGCGAGAGTTAAGACTTTTACCTTAAGATCTTCATTCAGGTCCTAGGCTGATTTTATTCCCTTCACACCGTCCCCTCCCTCTTCTGTGGGTACTACTATGGAGCTACTTAGGATGCACCACCTCTACCTCTCTTGAATCATTGTCTTCCAAGAAACACAAGAGCTCAGACTACATCTGCTCACTATTAAGACCAGACACAGCCAGGCTTCCAAATTTCCCCTCTGCCACGGATTCTCTTGTCCTGCTAAAGTAGGAGAAACATAGCATTAGAGAACTCTGAGCTCCTAGGGTGTGTCAACAAAGGGCAGTGCTCAATTGTCATTTATCAACAGCTGACCTTTGTGTCGTGGCCTTGGCTTAGAATGCCCAGTCTCCTACTCTGCTACACATCCATTACCAGTATTTTCCTTCTCCGGTCTTGATCTTCTAAGTCATCTGCTTTCCTTAGGACCTAGCCAAGGCATTGCCCTTCCTTCTCAACTCTGAGGTATCTCCTTAGGTTCATTATCCAGGTAGACAGAGTGCAAATGACTGGTGAGGTTAACAGCCTGGAGGGTAAATAGCCTCTATCTCAGTCTATGTTGGTCAGATGACTGTTCCTCATTAAGATGGATGACAGCCCTAAAGAGAGGCTCTCTGGAGTCCTGCCAACTTCTGCATGTAGACGTGTCATTCTTAGGAATATTGTTAATTCATTTTGCTACTCAAACTGAAGTTAAATACCCAGTAGTTTCCTTGCTTCAGAGCTCTGTCACTGGAAGCTGATAAGCCAAGTTCATTCAAGGTCACAACTGTCCTGAACAAGTCTCCTTGTTTGTTTTAGATAGATATGTGTCATTGTTGTACCTGAGAACGGAAGACATGCCGGGAGAAAGACACTAAAGACTCAGAACCACTAGGGGATATGTGGGGCTCCCTGACACATCAGGAAGGAGAGGGGGAAAGTTGGTGATACTGTGATTGCAGCTCCCTTTAGTCACCGGTAATCACTACTATTTTGTAATCCAAGGGTAATGAACACTGAAGCTTAGCTTCTTAATTGAAGTTGGCAAGTTGCTAGACAGAGCCCCAGGTAAACCCTCTCCTTTCAGGGACTATCTTCTTTTGTTTATCAATAAGGGAATGTTTCTTTTTATGTCTTACTCTAGATTAAATTCTGAAGACGTTAAAAGACTGTTCTTAGAAAATCCCTGGGAGGAAAAGACCAATCATTTAAAAGTGAGCATTAGCTCAGGGCATAGACTGACATAAACCCCCTAGTAAGGGACCCATGTTGTGTCATAAACTAGATTTATCTCTAGAAAGGAATAAAAACAGATAAAAAGTAAATGGGACAGCTATGAGTCGCTCAATCCTCTTCCCATTTTCAACAGCTCTCTGAAGAGCATAGGGCACCACAGGTCACAGAATGGAGTTGTTCAAGTTGCTTATAACAGTAAGAATGACCTATTACTGCCTGACCAGAGTCCAGGACAGAGCAATACAAGAACAGTATAATTTCCATAGAAATCCAGATACAGAGATTATATACAGGTCAGTCCTGTGACATCTCTACTGACTTGCCCCAGCCCCAAACTTCTGTGTGTATCTGTGTGTGCATGTTTACATATGTGCACATGTGTGCATGTAGAGGCCAGAGGTCAACACTGGGAGTCTTCCTCAATCACAGGTTTTCTCACTGAACTTGGAGCTCACCCGTTGGCTAGCCAGAAAGTCCCAGGAATCCTCGTGCACTGGGGTTACTGGTGCACACAGCCACAGCCAGCTTTCACGTGGGTGCTGGGGATTATACTCAGGTCCTCATGGTGGTACGGCAAGTACTTTACCAAGTGAGCCAGAAGAAATCACCATTTTGCATGACAAATAATTTCAGGAATTTGAGCCTTCTTTCTAAATTAAAAATAATAATAGAAGACATGAGGTGGGGCAGGGCCTGAATATGATCAAAACACATTGTATGAAATTCTCGAATCAATAAAACCATTTTTGAAACCCAGTTTTTCAATGTTTTACTGAAATGTCTTGTAAATAACAAAAATTCTCTTTCTGATATCAAGCACATTTAAGTATTTCTGGAGCGAAATTAAAAGCCTAAGATATGATATAATGATCCCATTTGGGTCAGTTGGAATAAATGTAATTTTAGCCCTTTCCTTCAAACACTGGCAAATTCTTTACTGTCTTTCAGAGCCAACAACAACTGGAAATCAGTCTTTTTTTAGTTTTTTATTCTTCTTGTGTTTTCAATAAATGTCCTTTTTAAGTACATTGACTCTGGCTAGGGGGCCTGCTCAGTGGTTAAAGTACTTGCCTTGCAAGCATGAGTTCAGATCCCCAGAACCCTTATAAAATGCCTGGTGGCATGGTGACCTGCCTGTCATTCCAGAGGCAGAGACCATAGATTCCCAGAGTAAGCAATCTAAAAAGACTAGCCATATCATTGAGCTCTGGGTTTGACTGAGAGACCTTACTTCAATGAAAAAGTGGAGGATCAATGGAGGATAATTCCCAACGTCAACCTCAGGCCCCCCACATGCATGATCAAACACATACACTTATACTCATGTGTGTCCACACACATACAAACATATACCCTACATATACACATGAAAATGGGAAAGGAAAAAAGTATGTATTTTACCTCAGTTTTCAGATTTGCAATGTTATAATGCCTACCAGATAGTTTATGCACTAGGAAGTTCTTTGTTATAATTTAAGAGATACAAATCATATATCATTAGGCAAAATAGCAACAGCTTCTCCTATTGTTGTCCATGTTTCAGAAAATATGGTTATGTTTTTTTTTTCATTTGCCACATGTTTAAATTATAATCAAAGAAACAGAAATGCTACTACTGAAGGAAATAAGCCATTCAAATGATTGACACACTATTCCCAGGTTCAGTTACCATATTCTAGGATGACCCTAGGAAGTCCAAAAAAGAAACATACATTAGTCCCCTCACCAGAGTCAACCAGACTCTTTAGGACTGACTCAGCCCAATCAAACTATAGAAGATCGCTGGATAATCCATAGTTATTAGATGAGAAAACATGAATAGGAATGTCTGGTGGAACCCAGGATGCCACTTCTAGAAGGCAGTTATATTCTAGAAGCTGATACTTGCCTTTGAAATCTCAGAAACCATACATATCCTTAAATTTATAGACAAGTATCCCAGTCACCACCCATCAAAGAAGCATCTTTTTCAAGAGACAGAGATAATTACAGAGTTCCACAACCGGTCACACACAGAGACTGTCTGTGAATTGCCCAAGTCTAAGTGGCACATCTAGGATGCAACCTCTACACCTAAGGCTCACAGGACATAGAACCAGGGATGAAGAGAACACTAATGCATCTTTCAACTCTCATCAATGAAGCTCCCTCATGCAACAGACAGCCAGAAACGTAAAAGGTCACAAATGGCCAAATGCAGGGAATAAAAGCCTACAGACTGTGGGTCCTTGGACAGGACTTCTATATTAAAATCCACCCACCCAAATGCTCAGGGACCATTGCAGAAGAGGGGGAAGAAAGATAGTAAGAGCCAGGAAGAAGGTGCAGGACCATATGGAAACAGTCCTACAGGCTCCTGGGATCCTTCTCATTAAATCGACAGCAATGGTGTTCAGCATGCCCAAGGCCCATGCAAACTTAAGCAGACCCCAAAAAAAAAAAAAAAAAAAAAAACCAGCACAGAACTGTGGAAATGAGCAGCAGGCCCCAATCTTAATTGAAGAATTATTGGCAATTGGTTACTTCTGGGTAAGGAAGAGTTGCTTTTCTTTTTTTTTTTTTTTTTTTTTTTTTTTTTTTTTTTTTAATTTGTTGTATTTTATACAGAATATCTCAAACAATCTGAATCATCTTTATAGACCCATTCCCACCATCACCCTCCCATATCCCCCCTCACTGGAACCCATATACTCTGTCTTGGGTGTTAAGGCCCAATGTGTCAAGTCAGTGTCCCAAGATGTTCCCCAGTGCAAGTCCATCAATTTGTGGTCTAGTCAGATCCCTCTCATCTATCTATCCAAACACATATCATTTTCTTTTTTTTTAACATAGCATAGGGTGGGGGGTTATTTACAGAGGGGTGGACACCCCCATTTACAGATGTACTGGAAAGTCCACACTCAAATATATATCCTGTGACTTCCCAACAGCCATAGAAAATGGTGAGAGAGGTTCCTCCTAGTGTTCTCAGCTTATATATCCTTAGCCCTTCCCACACATGCAGCTAAGGTTGACTGATTGGGTGGAAGGGGTAAATGACTCCCCCCCTTGACTCCTTGATGAGCTTGGGAAGGTGTGACTATAGCTTGCTGGCATAGTGGTTGGAGGACACTTCCAGGTAACACTCCACCCCTTCCTCTGGCTCTTACATTCTTTCTGCCAACCTCTTCTGAAAAAGTCCCTGAGTCTTGGAGGGAGTGGTAGGTGTGGGATGATCTTCCTCCTTTTGTGGCAAGGCACTGAACTTTTGGGTCTCTGCATCGTCGGTTTTCCATGGGCTGTTGGCCCATTTCAGTGGGATTCCATCTACCATAAAGATGCAAACAGCAAGAAGCAAGAACATCTAAACAATGGCTGCTATAATAACCTATGGGTGTAAACACAGACACTTGGATGGTACTTTAGCAGGTGCATCACATCCATCTAACAAAACAATTGCAGTGACTTCCCACTGGGGCCTATATTTTCCCCTGCCCCAGGGGGTTGGTCTGTCTACAGTACCCGATATGTGTTCCACCCCTAGGAGCAGTCATTATATCCAATTGAAAATTTGCTGGTTGTACATGCACTAGATGCTCCACTATTGCACCAGCAGGAGCATCTTGTTTGGTATGTTGATAGTGCAGCACACAGTGTCCATTGTTGAGCAGAATTATAGGGAACAGTTCTCCCCCAGTCATCTGCATATCCACTTTTGGCACTAGGAAAGCCACCTATCCAGGGGGCAAGGAGTTCCTAGCTTAGTCCAAGCTTGATTTCTCCCTCTCCTGCACTCACATCAAACAGTGTCTTCAGCAATAGGGTCCCTCTATCCACTTCCAATGTACAACCAACATTATTGGCAATGGCCTTTATTGTTTTGGGGACCTCCATGGCCCCTCAGGCCAAGAAGAGCTGATCTTCTTAAAGGGAGGGACTCTAGATAGACTAGATCCCAGTAGATGAACTTGCATTGAGGGACATCTGAGGACACCAACTTTATATGATAGACCTTAACACAAATGACAGAATGTATGAACTCGAGTGGGGGTGGAGGGCAATGGAAGGGTGCCAAAGGGGGAGTATAAAGATGATTTTATGTATGAAACACACAAAAATTCAATAAAAAGATTTTTTTTTAAATAGAAATCTCAGAGGTGTGTTCTTATCTGTTTAGGGAGATATTAACCCAAATGGCAGTGCTCATGGCATCCTACAGGTCTAAATTATTCCAAATACAATGGACTGGAATGTACCATCATGTGGGTATGAGCTTCCTCTCTGGAGTCATCCTGTGTGAGAAATGACAGAATAACGACCTCACCAATTCATCTTGACTGCTATCATAAGAAACCATATTCTAGAATTCCATTGATCTCCATCTTATTTTATTTCCACCTATTTTTTATAAAATCATACAGTTGAAATTGAAAAACAAATCCTAATAAATATTTCTGAAATACTAGCACTTAGGACATGGAGGCAGGAAGATCAAAAGATCAAGGCTTGCCTCTGCTACATAGCCAAGTTGAGGCCAACCTGGGCTACTTGAAACTCAGTCTCAAAAAAACAACCCAAAACAAATGAGATCAAACTGCACAAATACACAGAGGGTGAGAATGAACAGTCTGCTGGAAGGGGTCAGCTGGACAGAGGAACGTAAGCAAGAAACGCATCACAACCAAAGGGAATGGCTAAAAGAAGGGAAGCAAGATCACAGAGTGGAGTCAAAGCAGCTCAGGGATCCATCACACAACAGGATTAGTGGAGGCAGAAGTGGGAAGAGGCTGATGGATCTACTGACCTCTTTGGTTGCTTTTCCATTGAGGGTTTCCTTAAAACCAGATGTCCCAAAGTCCCCAAGTCGGTCCCTCACACCAAGGCATCACTTCCATGTACATGGTCCTTGAGAACAATCTTTTTGATTCATCTACGTCTCTAAGACTTCTCAACTTCTCGACAAGGAATCCTGTACTAAGAGCTACTTATTTCCTCTGGTGGTTTAACACCGAAAAAGTACACTGTCAGTTCTGAGATTTTTCTTTCTCCCCCCACTCCTTCCTTTCCTAAAACAAACTATTGATTTTTTTGCAAACTTCAAATAACATATTTTAATCATATTTAGACCCTCTCTCCTATCTGCATGCCTCTTAATACCCTGTCCAATTTCATGTACTATGTCAAATATATTAAGGCCTATAGAGTCAAATCTGTGTCCCCAAATGTCCTTCAGTGTGTATCTGTCCACTGAAGGCTGGTTAACCTATTTAGTGTCACATCCTTGAAAACTGACTCTCCCTCTCCCAGCAGCTGTTGGTCGTTAGTAGTTCTTCAGCTAAGGTTCAAGCTTCTCTCCCGCTCCCCACATCTATGATGGGATTTTATCCAGCTTGAGCTTGTGTGGGTCTTGTGCATACTGTCACCATTGCTGTGAGTTCATATGAGTAACTCCCCAACTATCTGGAACACTCTGGTCATCCACTGCCTCCAGCTTTTACAATCTTTCCACCCCCTCTTTTGCAATGGTCCCTGATCCTTGGGTGGCAGAGCTTTGATATCGGTGCTTGATCCAGGCATAAGCACTCTTCAGTCTTTTATGCTCTGCACTTTGGCCAGTTTTGGCTCTATGGTATAATCATCATCTGCTGCACAAGAAAGCTTCTCTGGTTAGAGTTGAAAAATGTATTAATGTTCTTTCTACCCCCTGTTCTGGGATGTTCCCTGAGCCTTAGGTGTAGAGAGGTTACATTGTAGGTGTGTCACTTAGGGCTGAGCATCTCACAGACACTTATTCTCTGCATTTGACCAAATATGGAACTTTGTAATAGTTGCCGTCTCTTTCAAGAAGAAGCTTCTTTGATGAGTGGTGAGAGGTATACTTGTCTATAAATATAAGAATACATATTTATGCTACAGTAAATACATATTTATGCTACAGTAGATCAATTACATTGATCTAGGGATGAGACAAATGTTGGTTTTTCTTTAGGGTCTATGCCATCTCCAGCCATGAGTATTATGTTTACAGTATCACACATGGGTTCCTTCCCACTGAGGGAACCTTAAACCCAATTAAACAGCTGTTTATTACCCCCAAAATAAAAGTGCCACTTCTACACTAATAGAGGTTATTTGTTGGGCTGGTCATTGTTGTGGTTCATAGACTTTACAGCTGATGGGATCACCGATTGGTTTTCCCCCTTGGCAGTTGACAGAGTATCTTCTGATGGTATGGGGGATTTTTCATCAAAATTTTCTAAAACATAGGCTACATATTTCTCCAAACCTGAATTCAAGTCCATTTTCCCAAACTCTATACCGTTTCGGATTCTGCCAGTTATGTACCCTGGTCTGGAGAGAGGATAACCTAAACTGGAAACAAGTCAATGGAAGGACTAAATGCAGTGTAAGTTAGCAAACTGACAGGTTGCCTTACTTTCTGAGTTTGTAGAAGCTCCTGAAAGGTGCCCTAGAATAATTTGCAGGTTGGAAAAATCGGCTCATCACTTGAGAGTTAATGACAAAAATCAATGTGTAGAATGATTCTAAATGTGTTTATTTCTATGTTCTCTAAAGAATCACCACAGCTGAAAAGCACTTTCTTTTTTTCATGTTCTTCCTCCTCTCCTTCCTCCTCCTCCTCCTCTTGCTCCACCTCTTCCCTCCCCTCCCCTCCCCCCTCCTCCCCCATTCCTTTTGTTCCACCTCATCTCCTGAAACATGTTCTCCCCATATAGCCCAGGCTGACTTCATATTTCTGATCCTCCTCCATCGACCTCCCTAGTGTTGGAACTACAGAAATGCACCATATCTGGCTTGAAAAGCACTTTAAAGACAGATGAGATAGCTTTACTCCAGATGCTTGGAGTAAAGTGCCTTAGAATGCTGTGATAGCCCATCTGATGGCAGGTGTCTTGTCCCATTATAATCACCAGGGCTGATGAAGGTACTGGGGGAATTTCTTTCCCCTCTCGGCTTGACTTCTTGTTTGGCATGCTTTTTAAACAATACAGTGCCGTGCAAGTGTAACATAATGACTAATAGCTGAAGTCATTGTTGTTGATAGTATCAAACACCTGAGGCTTCAAATATTATAAATATTTTGCAACTTTAGTATTAAATGAATATTTCTTTGAGGGCTAAATAGATCATTGAAGATGTTGATAAATGAACCCAAACTAACAATAATATTAAGAAAGTTTATCTTGTTAGAAAAGCTGGTAAAAATCAACCAAAGTTGTATGGAATCATTCATGTTCCAGAGCATTGTCTTTGAGGTTCAAAAATGTTTGCAGATGGCGCTGGAGAGATGGCTCAGCAGTTAAGAGAACTGACTTTTCTTGAAGAGGATCCAGGTTTGGTTCCAAGCATGCATATGGCAGCTAACAACTGTCCATCACTCCAGTTCCAGGGGAATCCAATGCCCTCTTCTGACTTCTATGGGCATTGCACAACCCAGGTGCATTTACCATACATGCAGGCAATACGCTCATACACACAAAAAATTAAATAAAATATTCTTTTAACAATGTGTACTGAGGAGATAGGAAACACTTAAGATCCATCAGGCAAAGATTCTGCAATTATTTACAGTTATATTCATCCTCTGCCTCCACGGTGAATCTGTTCTAGGACCCCAAGAATGCTAAATCTGTACACGCCCAGTGTCCTGACTGTCTTGCTGTTAACATTCGAAGTTTACTCTCATGCTGGCTGCCAGTGCAGTCATCTCTCTGGAGTCAGATCCACACAAGCCTGACTTTCTGGTTCACTTCATCTCTAGATGAATGAACAGAGTGCAAAGCTAAAGCTCAACTTGCAGTGGTCTGAGAGTGCTGTAGGGCGAAGCCCAAGGGGTCTGTAGCTTCCTTTTCCTGCTTTCTTCTTAAATTCAACCTATGCTTATAGCATATACTTAGAAATAAATTTTACTATAAGCCTTAGATGTATCTATACTTGTTTATGAAGAAGCAAAACAGATCAGTTGCTTGGTTTGCCCAGATATGTTATAGACATTGATATCTTTTTCTTTTCTTTAAGGATGGTTAGCACTGTATCTACTGGATTACATTTCCCCATCTCCTTGCTCCCCGTAATCTTTGCTTCAGATTGGTAATATATGCTATAGTTAGCACAGTTAGCTAGAAATCAAGGTTGCTTGAAGCCCTGGAAACTCAGCTCCCACTTTAGTACTCCAGTGCCACTCTACATTACTATATCTCAGTCACTTAAGTAATACAAATATTCTAAGCAATATTCAGTAAATCACTATATCATTCTTAGGGCATTATGAGGTGATATTTGGGAATTGAATTCAAGTAGTCAGGGAAATGATAGCTTCTTAGATTTCCAAAGACTTCTGACCTTGTTGGAGAGTCAGAGCAAAAATTCAATTCATCTTGAATCTAACATGCACAAGAGCCATTTGTTCTTTGCAGGAGAAGGTCAGATGGCACGTCACAAGCTATTTCCAGGCTTAGTTCTTTTGAAATTGAACATTTCCAAGAACACAGTCAGGGCAGAATGGCTGTGGCTGAAGTGAAATTACTGCATCAAGGGATACTGATTTCAGAAAGAGTAGCTGAAAGTAGCACTCGGAAATACCGAGGCTTTCATACGGGGTCAGTTTGGAGTCAGAAATCAGGAATTCTGGTATGTAGTTTTCTGGAGCCATATGCAGTAAAGTCTGTTGCGCTGACAGCAGCATTGCTTCTTGACTGCATCTATCCCCACTTGTATCTGTAGGCGTTTTGCTCCTGATTCTCAGTGATGCATGATCCTTAAAGGAAATGAGGAGAAAAAAGTTCCCTACACACACACACGCCAAGACAAATCCAGTCTTGCTGCCTTGACTTCCTGCTTAATGCAACTGCCAGTTTCTGAGACTTCAAATACTTTGACCAGGTTTCCTTAGCAAGTTGGGTTGAGATCAGAGACCCCCTCAGTCGGGGTCGCCAAAGTTACTCATTGGAAACAAGTGCTCTTAGATTTGCACAACTGACAAGAGGCTGAAGCAAGAGGATTGCTGCAAGTTCAAGTTCAGCCTAAGTTACATGGTGAATTCAAGGTCTATCTAGAGTATATAGCAAAACTCTGCACACACACGCACGCACATGCATGTGCGCGTGCACACACACACACACACACACACACACACACAAAGAATAAATGCGATCTCTGAGAGAGCTTTCACCTCCAAAAGAGGATCCTTTCTTCCATGTTCACTCTGTTTTTTTTTTACATTTTAATGAATTTTGGCATATCTCCCCTTATTGCCCCCTGCCCACCAGTACAATAGTGGCACAAAATATTATGAGAGTAACCAACCACTCTTTAATTGGATTTAAGTTCTGCTTCTTAGGATGGAGTCTATACCTGACACTGATATAAGGCTTAGAAACCTGAGGTTAGATAGGACATAGGTCATAGGAAGAACCTAATACTAGTTTACTACTAAATGGTTATCATTATTAAACTAACTCTTAAGGACTTATTGTCATACCCATTGATTAATGTATCTCTTAGTTCTGACCTGAGAAGTTTCCTTGTGCAGCACATGGTGATTAACACAGAAACCCACAACTGACCAATGTCCAGGGAACAAGAGGCTGCAGAGTGCTTATCCCTGAATAGGACACATATTTCAAACTTCTTCTCCTGAGGCTCAGGCTTACTCTTGTGAATAAACTAATCCTCTATATGATAGCTTCTTCTTTTAAACTTTAAGGTGGGGTTTCTCAGCATCGCCATGATTAACATCCAGTTCTTTGTCACAGGCTAGCCTGAAACAAAAATTACTGATGTTTCTGTACTGCTCAAGAAATGAGTTCTCAAGTTTTCCTGTATTAGTCACCACAGATTTATGTGGCTCATGGTTTCAGAGGGTTCTGTCCATCCTGATGGGAGGGGTATGGCAAAGCAGCTCACATGACAGCCAGGAAGCAGAGAGAATGTCTGTTCTCAGGGGCCTCTTCCCTTTACTTCTTTTATTCCTTCAGGGCAACAACCTATGGAAAAGGGACCAGCTCACTCAGAACTGGTCTTCCAATCATAATTAATCCTCTCTAGCAACACTTTCACAGACTTATCGAGAGGTGTAGGGCACTAACCTCATAAGCCCTTCTTAATCCAATCAAAATGACAGCCATATTTAACTATTCACAATCCCCCTAAATAGAGAAAACATTTATGCAAAATAGAAAGTGCTGAAACTTTGTTATTTTTATTTTACTTTTGAAACAGGGTCTCCCTATATAGTTTAAGCTTGCCTCAAACACACAGTCCTTCTGTCACATGTGTGTACCTCCATGCACCATTAGTTGTTATTTGGATTTTGTTTTTTTTATTGTTGTTTTAGTTACAATTTTATGAAACAAGATCTTACATTGCAGCTCAGGCTACTCTATATAGAGTCTAGACTGACCTTACACTCACAGAAGTCCTCTTGCTTCCACCTCCTTAGTGCTGGGATTGCAAGCATGAGACACCACAGATGCCTGGTTATTGTTTTTAAATTGTACCTTTCAGTGTTAGATGGTGTCTATTGGCTCCTGGATAGGGAAGATGAAGTTTAGTGACTGCTGTCTTTTCCTTCTGCTACCAATGGTATTGGATACATTGTGATAGGTGTGTCCTTTAAGTTCCATCCCAATTAACTCACTGTAACCTGAAAATATCATAAGTTAAAACTGTGTGGGCTGCCCCTTACCTATGACTCATGGAAACTGAAGCAAACAGTATGAACGGAGTGTCAATCATTTCCTCTGTTGATAGTGGCTCAGGAGCTGCCCCTGCCCAGAATGACAAGAAAAGATGAACCACATATTGTAATTCAGGGAACAGATCCAAATTTGAGATCTGAAGTATGGTTTCTAGTGGATAGGTATCAATTTAACAACACTGAAAAGCAAAAAAACAAAACAAAACAAAAAACCTCAAGTCAAATCATCCTAGGCTGGGAGCTATCTATATTTACATATGACCTTTGTATTTTCTTCCTTAGCTGCAATTTTCGGTTGTTTGGTGTCAATTCTACTTTAAGTCAATCTAAAATCTTTCAGTCCTTAGTTCTTTATTTTGATTTTTTTAAAAAAAAAAAAAAAACTCTTTGTAAATTTTAAATCCACCTGTGTGCTGGTTAATTTTTGTCAACTTGATACAAACCTAGACATACCTGGGAAGAGGGAAGCTCATTTAAAGAATTTCCTCCATAAGACTGGCCTATAGTCATGTCTGTAGGGCATTTTCTTGTTTGCTAATTGCTATAGGAAGGCCCAGCCCACTGTGGGAAGTGCCATCACTGGGCTAGTAGGCCTGGGCTGTGTCAAAAGGTAGCTGAGGAAGTTGAAGCAAGCCAGTAAGCAGCGTTCTTCTGCAGTCTCTGCTTCAACTCCTGCTCCCAGGTTCCTGCCCTGGCTATGCTCTGTAACCTGTAAGCCAAATAAACCCTTTCCTCTCCAGGTTGGTTCTGGCCAGTATTCTATCATAGCAACAGAAAGCAAAGACACAGTATTTGCAAAAAGGACCCACAGGTGCTATATGTGAATCCTTGAAAATCACTGCCTACTCTTCGTACTCAAGGGACAACTTAGCAGGAGATTGTATTCCTGCTGACCATCTCTTTCTTTAAGTGTCATAAACCTGCTGCCCTGTTGTGGCTGCCCAGTTCCCTTGCAGGGACCTCCCAGTCTGCTATATGCTGGACCTTGTAGCTCCTCACACCTCTGTGATTCCTCCTCTCGAGGGTTGCAGCTTTGGTGAGGTAAACAGGAATTCAGCTCTGAGCCAGGACCCTCTTGCCCAGACCCTGGACCCTGCCAGAATCACTTCATTTCATAATGTCGGAAGGAACAGATCCTTTTTCCTGGTCCCTCTTCCACAGCCAGGGGTCTTTCCTTTCCCTTCTTCCCACTCACTTCCCATCGGGTAAGGAAGACAAAGTTCACTCACTTCTTCCCTCTGCCCTGGGGAGCCACTATCTCTCCCCTTCCATCTTCCTTCTGCCTGGTTACCCTGCAATTTAGCTCTCTCCCTGAGGCAGCCTCATGACTCTAAAGGATACTAGAAAATACTTTCTGTGTACTCTTAATATTCTCACTCATTCCAAAAAATATACTCACAAAAGAGGCGGGAATTAATTATCCCATGATTCCACAGGACACTCTGATGGAGTTAGGATGTACTTATCCTTCTAAGCAGGAAAATCTCCATGTTCTTCATGAAACATCACCCAATTTACTCTCACATACTATCATCACCATAAATGTTGACTGCATTTAAATCAGATTTACACAAGAAAATACCATGCTGTATGAGTACCAACCATTTTTAGATAATGTCCAAAAAGTATCTTAAAGTAGAATTCCTTATACATGGAAGTATTCAATGAATATTTTTTGTAAAGGGCATATATTGAGAATTCTGTGAATATATTCCAAGACTCAGAGAGAAAGTCTATAAAGAAATAACTAAAATAAGTGAAAGCTCAAGATATAAACTTTAATAACACAGTCAAAGGTCACTTATTGTGGGAGATGCAGTCATCGTTATAGGAACATCACAGAGTATAAACTCACAAACTAAGGCAGCTATGAGATCACCAGGTTACATAATATTATGGGATCCCCATTTTATGGAATCTTTCATTAATGGAGCATCATCTTGAGGCACATGATTAATAATTAGTGCTAAAACTTAGCAGTTCTCTGAATGACATTGCCTTGAGATTCTTCCACGATGGACTTAATCAAACAATGACCTTAGGTGGGTGGTACTGGTTTGTGCCTGTTTTAAAGATGAGGACACTCTGGCACAAAGGAATTAAGGAATTCAGCCATAGTCACACATCTAATAAGTGATAAAGTCTAGACTTGAACCCATGACTAGAAAGTTCTCTGAGATAGCTCCACAGACTCTCCTGGGAGATATGGACTGTTCCGTGCCTTGAGTAAGGTTTGAAAGGATACAAGGTTATGGAAGTAAAGTTAAAATTTGGGTTAGGACTAAGCATGAACTTCTTTGTTTGAAAGGGATAGGGTTGCATCAATCAAGAGAGGTTACAAGTTCTGTGTGTCAATGCCCCAGACAAAAATGGCGCCTATCCTAACACACTTCCAGGCCAACCAAACCATGACCTCATGATGTCAAAGGCCAGGAATGTTAACTGGGGAGGTGAAAATAACAGCTTGCTTTCACTTTCCAAGCACAAGTGAGCCAGCCCAAGGCAGGCTCTCTGCAGCTCAAAGGGACATGCGTGTGCCAGACAGATTAAACACTAAGGGAATCTGATACACACACTCCGGGGAGGGTTTTTTCCACTACTCTCTAATCCAATGAAGCCTGGCCTGGCAAAGGCAGTTGGATTGAGAGAGTGACTAAATATCCAGAGTCCTTGGAGGGCAAAATACAGACTGTCTGCGAGGGGAAGGCATTTTGCCTTCAGTCTGTCTGGATTCTAGTATCTCCTGCAGACCATTAATTATACAGGCTAGACTCTTGAACCTCTTTGAATTATTTTATATTCAAAGTCCTCCTTACCAAAAATAAAGCTACAAAATCCAGCCTGGTTATCTGATTTAAATGACTTTAAACAATGGTTTATGTGGAATATCTGACCCACATCAAATGTCTATTTTAATAGCTTTCAAGTGGATGAAAAACAAAAACACTGTACTCACTATCATATCATGAAATCAGAATTAAAAACTAGCCAAGGACTTGCTGTTCATTTCCTTCTGATTCTCTGTTAAAACATCAGTCACCTCAGGTTTCCACTATCAGAATACTAACAGACAAAAATAAATAAATAAAAGAATCATTCGTTTTCTGTAAGACAATTTCTATCAAATTTTATTGAGTGAGAATTTGGCCTGAAGTTTACACTTGAATGTCACAATTTTGCATTTTAAATGTCGTCTGGTTTGTTTGTGACCGTCACATAAAGCTGAAGCCATGATTCATGAAATCTTGCCTACCTGAAGTCATAGTTACCCCTGCTTTGTTCATCCATGTGCTTCTTTTCCCACATACACTATTTCCTAGGCTTCCCCTGATTTCATTCTTTTAATGAATCCATGCTGTGCTGAACTGAGTTCTCTCATTTTGTTTCCTGGGATATGTGGATGGAAATGCTTTTCTCTAAGAACCTTATCCTGGGATGACAGCTGAAGCCAAACTGAAACTGTGGATCCACACTTCTTCCAGAACAATCATAATTCCACACTCCAGCCACATATAAATTCCTAGGTTTGCTTCCAATAGAGAATTTGGAACATGAACAAAGTCTGAGTTTTCCTTCTACACTTAGAAGGGCTAGTTATATGTTTACACCTCAGGGTAGGGAAGGACTTGAGACCCATACATTCTGGATTGCATAAGCTAGAAGACTGGAGGGGTGGAAGGGAGTAAATATTTAGCCAGGCAGCCAGAACATGGCCACCAACCTGTCACCAGTGTAGCTGCCAACATTTCCAGGGTGCCAAGAAGGCAAACCATTAAAGCAAAGGTTCAGTGCTACGTTTTTTGATGATTGCTTATTAATTTCCTTCAAAGCCACCCAGGCAATCTGAGAACTGGAGTTTACACATCACAGGTTCACAGCCCATAGAGCCTAGGCCAGCAGACTATAAAGCAAAGAGCTTCATTACTGCAGACCTTTCCAGTTCTGGTCCAGCCACATACTCAACAGAATATTCCTTACTGGGGAATATTCCAAAATACTTGCAGCTTTTATCTTGTCTATTTCTTTTAAAAAAAAATTATGCTTGGAAGTCAGATAAAGTTGAGTTATTTAAGAAGTGCTTAAGTTACAAGTTTCCAGTAGGAACAGTTCTTCCAAAGTGAGTTCCAAATTTGACTACCTCAGGATCACATGAAAGTCTTCACACATCACAGCAGTAATGACTAGGTCACTCATCAGTGAGATCTGACACTGGGTCAGTGTACTCTTGCACAGACTTTACTTGTTTGCAGATGTCAGAGATGCTGATGTACAAATGATGTTCCTGTTACCAGTAATAGCCACATAGGCCTGAACCTTCCCATGCATTGAGAGCTCTTATCGCTGCCTGTTTCCATAAAGACAATCATGCTGGCCAGGATGTGTGTCATGGCTTTTAATTAGGAAAATTAAACTTATAAACTAGGTATAATTTACAACAACGGGGCTCAACTTTACTGTTCCTTGAGGACAATGTGTATGCCATGTTTATCTTTGTATTTCTAATGTCTTTCATGACGCACGGCAAATAAAAGACCATTTATTTTATTCCTTCCGCTTATATGTGGAAGGAAGAAAATTAAAAAATGAGTCAGCTAATGAAAACCAAGAGAAAGATGGGAGGGCATCTTCTTTATGGAGTGTTATTGTCTTAATTTTAATTTACAGCTAAAATTAAGAATTCAAAAACCTGGTATGAGCCTGGCTGTGCAGCATCATTGACAAAGTATTTAAACCTCCTAAAGTCTTTGTTTTTACCATCTGTAAGATGGAGATGACTTCCCTTGCTTTGCTGATGTTCTGGGGCTTTTACATAAGTCAAGGAAGAAAGTGGATGTGACAGCTGGGCACATTAAGACTTAGAACAATTAAGCAGCTTTCATGTGGCAGAGTCTGGTTACTAAAGCAAACCCCTTGAATCTAAAGACCATGTTTTAAAATCCTCGCTCTACTGCTGGCAAGTGGTTTTATTACAGAAATATTAGGATGTGTTGGGGGAATCTTCCATTGGAAGAAGGGTTTGTTGGGGCTCCTCAGTCTATAGTCTCTACCTGTTAATAGTTGCCAATCTACCAACATATATTTTTGAACAAGCCTCTTATGCTAGGCATGGAGGAATATAGGAAACTTTCTTTTTTTGTGTGCGTGAGTGTTTTGTCAGCATGTATGTAAGTGCACCATGTACATGCAATACCTGCAGAGGTCAGAAGAGGACCTCAGATTCCCTGGAACTGGAGTTAAGGATGGTTGTTAGCCACCATGTGGATGCTGGTCCTCTGCAAGAGCAGCTAGTACTCTTAACCTCTGGGCCATCTCTCCAACTCCAGTCCCTAGGAAACTATTTCTATCATGTAAATAACTAATGTGATTTAGTTCAGTTTTCTGAAGCCACATATATTTTAAAAGAAAAGTTGAGGGCTGGAGAGATGGTTCTGTGATTAAAACCACTGGTTGTTCTTGCAGAAGACCTGGGTTCAAATCCTAGCACCCACATGGCAGCCAACAACCATCTGACACCCTCTTCTGTCTTCCGTGGGCACTGCACAACACAGGTACAGTTATATACATGCAGACAATACACTCATACACATAAAATAAAAATAAATAAATCAAAAAAAATTTTTAAAAAGAAAATTTGAATCCTATTAGCCAAACAAATGAGACACTATATAATCTCTGCACTGAGGCAGGCAGGTGTGAAAGAAGCTGTTTTTACAGTGATGCGCGCACATGTGTAGTGTGTGTGCATGTATGTATGTATGTATGTATGTATATATGTGTATGGACTCAACATTGTGCTACCTACATACCACCCCCACAGCCATCTAACCTGATCTCTCGCCAATATCACTGCCGAAGATGTAAAAAATAAGTGATTACTATTAGTGCGTGGTAAATCTACCTTAAAACAATATTTACCTCTGTTAGGAAGAGAATCAGGAATTATGTTCATTGTTCCTGAAAGTATGATTTGTTTCTCTGATTCTAGGGAGGGTAAAGAAATATAATAAAGTGTTGAGGTTGTCTTTTAATTGTGTGCATGCAAACAAAACTCCGTTGTATAAGCAGTCAATTTTGCTAATTAAAATGTATGTCTAGAGATCTTAGACTAAATTAGTATACAGCATACCAACAAAATTATGCTTAAGTACTTTGTAAGACTGGTGTTAGGGGCAGGGAAAGACTCACCTTCAAAGTTCCCTCTGTTCCATCAAGTTCTCCAACCCAAGAGCACACACCTATAATCCCCGCATTTGGGAGGCTAAGGAAAAGAGGATTGCCATGAGTTCAAGGGCAACCTGAACTGCTTAACGAGTTCCAGTCCAGTTTAGGTTACAGAGTAAGACCCTATCTCAAACACACATACAGACAGAAAGAGAGAGAGAGAGAGAGAGAGAGAGAGAGAGAGAGAGAGAGGTTTCTAAGATCTAACCGCTTTTATCAATACCATGTGACACTTAATGTATAGGATTCTGAAATGACTTTCTTTTTAGAATATTGGGAGTAGCCATTTCTCTCCATGTGGGCACCCCGAGTGGGTGCAAGGTCTTGAGGAGAGTGTAAGCTGCACGCTGTGTCTGAGGACTGGCAGCCCACCTTCCAGGATCCCTGCTCTTGCAAAACAGCTCTTCTTGCAAGACTAGGAGATAAAAGACAATGCAAGGAGCCCTCCAGCTGCCAGAGGCTCTATTTTGCAAGGGTTCTCATTCTGCCTAGGGTTGTGAGGTAAGGAGAGGAAAGGGCACTTTCTTATCTGGCAAGCATTCAGGCTATGCAGGTCCCCTCCTGACCTTCAAGCTGGTGTGCTCCTTCACAGAAACTACCCAGAGTTGCTCCTGTTCCTGATAGGACCTTCAGTTCTGCCTTTAGCCCCTCCTCCTGACCCCCAAGAAAAAACAGCAGCTCTGGAGCCCACAGAGAAGGTTGAGGCCTGCGGGTTTTCTGGTTTCACATGTCAATATGCCTGAGACTGTGAGGTAACTGGTAACCTTTCCTCCGGGCTTTGAGGAGCTTTGCCTCACTTTGAGACACAATCAGCTTAGAAGAGTCTATGCCTCTAAATCTTGCAGCTCCATGGCCATCTTGGGGGAGCTTAATGACCTTATTCAGGTGTACCCTCATTCCTAAGAAATCTCTGGCATAGTCACCAATGGCCATGACTTGCAGGGCCTCGGGTACATTCAGGCCTTGCAGCCTTTAGTCCAAGTAACAGGAGAACTTAGATGGTGACCCAGCCCGTGAAGCAGGTCCAATAGAAAAATAAAATAAAATCTTCAAGTGACCTGAAACTAAATGTTAAAAAAATCCCACAAAAACCACTTCCCTTCCAATTCTTAATATGAAATATGTGAGAGCGTTAAATGAGACTCACTCTATTCAAAGTTCGGAGAAAAGCATTTCACACCCTTCTCAAAAGAGCAAGGGGGGGTGCTGGAGCCCAGTTCTCACAATGTGCTTAAGAAAACATGCTGATGTTAAAGACATAGTGGCCTGTACAGCCCTGAGCCTCCCCACCTGGCAGATGCCACCTCCTGTACCATCCCGTAACCTACAGATTAGGCTACAGAGCATCCTGTAGCCTAATGCTCTGAAGCCTGTAAAACTGTTGAAATGCCAGGAAATTGGTTGCGTGTTCTCAGAGACACTGGGATGAGGTCTGAGTTTGTCTGCTTTCACTGTGGACTTGGGGTTCATATGGTTCATTTAGAAAAGGGGCCTTAACAATATGTTGCAAGAGTGTACTGACATAGCTGTCCCAGGGCCTCTGCCTTCTGTGCTCTGCACATCCCAATCATCAAGCTCCATAGGTTGTTAGTGGGACTGTGGTCAGTTTTTCATAGCATGCTGTAGTGAAGTCTTCATAGCCAATTATAAAAGCATCAAATGGACACAAAGACACAAGTCTATGGGCAGGGGACAAATAACTTAGGAGGTAAGAGGTAATGCAAGATGACTTTTGACTTTTGATAACACACAACTACAAAGAGGAAGATGGAGAGTGAGAGAGAGAGAGAGAGAGAAAGAAAAAGAGAAAGAGATACAGAGACAGAGATAGAGAGACAGAGAGAGACAGAGAGACAGAGAGAGAACTCATCTGCACTGAGCCTGGCTCTCCACTTAAAAAACAGAAATAAGAAGCAAAGGTCCTCACTCTGTTTATAGCCTTGCCTGAAAGCTTGTCTGTTGGATTAGAATCCAATTTTGCAAATCTTTTCAGGAAATGTCCATTTGGGGAGTGGGAGAGAAGGACCAGAACTAGGATTTCTGAGACTTGAGAACTGAGTCCAGACTTGCTTCTGCCTTCAAGAGGCATTCCTCTCTCAATCTAACTTTTTCTATTAGATAAATGGGGTGATGGATTATCCCAGGAGTTTCCAACCAGGAGCTCCCCAGGGGAGATAGGCATCTAATGCACAGAGACCAGGGTTATTTTTAAACACCACACACACACACACACACACACACACACACACACACACACACACACACAGAATTGTTAGATTCGAAATATCTATTGTACCAAAGCTGAGAGAGGCTGGGCTATATACTATTTGAAGGGTCTCCTAATCTCTGATAAGATCCAAGGATTCAGTGGCTCCCTTAATGAGACTCTGTCAGGAACCTGAACTTTAGTGGCTGGATTATTCTAGCCTGTGAGAGCCAAGATGACCCATTTCACTTATAAATTTTTCTGTTTCCTGGCATTAATGAACATGTGTCCAACATCATCAGAGGTTGACCAATGCTACTCAAAGGGAGGTTTGACTTGTGGTAAGGTTGGAACGTTTTTAAGAGTGGCTTAGTTGATAAAGGTGTTGTTCACTTAGAAACTTCATTGAGTTTAAGAAAATAGAATGACACCTAAATAGATTCATATTTCTTGATACCAGAAGTTAATGGTAAAGGGTCTATTGAATCCAGAGTTTGAAGTTAAGTATTACTACATGACCTAAGAATTCAATATCTAGACTACTCTAGAAAATGGGCTGAGATACAGCACAGTCTATAAAGTGCTTGCTGGGTAAGCATGAGGACCTAAGTTTAATACCCAGAATTCATGTTAAAAGGTCAGACATGATGATGTGCATATGTAATCCCAGCACTGGGGAGAAGGAGACAGGTGGATCCCTGGGGCTTTCTGGCCAGTTAGCCTAGCCTAATTGTCAAGCTCCAGGCCAATAAGACTGTCTCCAAAAACAAGGTGGACAGTTCCTAAAGAATAACACCCAAGGTTGACCTCTGGCCTTTACATGCATGAGCACACAGGTACATGGCTGCTCTCCCCTACAAAAGAAAACTCTGGAAGAGAAACAATCTGTACTTCTTAGCAATCCTTTTATGAATGCAGCCAGTAAGGGCAGAGGATACTCTGTGGATTTAGTGTGGGTTGCGGAACTTCTGGGAGTAGGCCCAGAGTCACAGAACCATGCTTCCTACCCACTGCAGGAAGGGCGCACCTGGCAGAAGAGGAGCCAGTGGAGAAAGTCTCCACAGGAACATCCAGCTCCAGCAGCCTCTACCTAAGGCTCCATCTCAGGGGCTTGGACTGTTCTGAAGAGCACAGGGCAACTAGCTTGTTAGCCCGCCTGCATTCCCTGGCCCTCTGAGGTTGATATAGCCCTTGGGGTACTGCTGAACTCTGGCTGTTCCATGCCTTACCAAACTCCAGCAAAACCCTATGTAGTAGCTTGTGAAGTCCTATTTACTCTGCTGAGCCAAAGCTAAGAGCTCTATGTACATACTGAACAGAGGCCCAATAGGGTTACTCCCAGGTCCCTAAAAAACTGTAGGGAAAAATCTCTAAAAGATGGAAGACACAGGAGTGCCTCACCTGATAACTACTCTACCTACTTCCTGGTCTGTACACAGACACCTGGTTCCTTTCCAATCTCCCTCTACCCCTGTAGTCATACAGATAATTATATTACCCTCCTGTTTTAATGCCTTGACCATTAAGATAAAGTACCCTAACAGATGTCAAGAGAGTTTTCATAAATCTAGCAGCTACCCGTAGTGTAGCATCTCACCATGATCCCTGTGCTCCAAGCACACTGGCTTTGTCTCAGTGCTTTAAGTACTTCCTGTTCCTGTCTGCCCCGGGGTCCTTTTCTTTCACATACTGTTTCCCCAAGGCCTTCACTACCTCCTTTGTCGCTTGATTAATTCTGTTCTCCCTTCAGAATGTGACTTTATCGTTGGTCTCACCCCCCCCCACACACACACCTTCACTGTACCATGAATCTCTTTTTCATAGCTCTTTACGTAATTGCAATTTTACATTAATTTTTACTTTGACGTTCAATTAGTTATCTGCTAAATAAATGAGTGAGTGAATCCTTCCCTTTCCAGTTGGAACAGAAACTTTGTTGAACCACACATTCCCATTTCTGTCTCCTTAGCCGTTTGACTGCTCAACCTCAACATGGGAAGCTGTGGACTTAAATCTCTCTCCATTAGGTCACTTGACCCTTCCTAATCCTTTGATCATCTCCCAGTCTTCATAGAGTCCTTCTCTGTAATCCTGTAGCAACTTATTTGTATCTTTTCACCCATAGCCTTAAGTTAACACCAGCTATAGACATGCAAGTCTTTCCATTTAGACTCTGAACTACTTGGGAAAAGACTTAACCCAGCATTCTGCTTCAAATAAAATAGCATATGCTTGATAAGTCTTCCTTATACTGAAATGCCACTAGTCAAAACTCATAGGACAGGAATAGCCCTGGGTGATAGCTTTAAGGTGATACAACATCATGGCATTCTCAGAAGTTGGGCTTCTGAGAGGATGTAGAATCTAGGTGGGAAGTCGACAAGTTGAACATGGTGTGAAAACTTTCTAATCAGCAATGGATTCCTGTCATCTCTGGGGACCAATGAGACTTCTCACCTCATTCAGTTAGTCATGGTGGTAACTACGCTTCACAAGTGAGATGGTCAGATGGAGCAAATAAAAAATGTAAGACTCCAGTTAAATTTGAAATTCAGACATAGAAAAATTTATTATTTGTGAATAAGTTCTAAATCTTTTATGGACTACACTTACATTTAAACAATGACTCAATCCAAGTTTAATCTGGCTATCCTGTATGTTAGCCACAACCTTAACCACCTGTTTTTTTTTATCATATGTCTTTTAACTACTGATTGTACATCAATCCTCAAAAATGTCTTACTGAGCAGGATGAAGGAGTGCACGCATATCACCCCAATATTCAAGAGTCTGAATTGGTGTAAGTGCTCAGGGTCATGGACATCAACCTCTCCCTATCCAAGATGGAAAGACTACAAAAGCTGAAGCATGGGAGGAGAGCTGTGAAATGTCATCCTCTGGACATGACATGGCCTTTGCATACATCAACTACAGCAGCTGTTGCCTGCACAAGATTGAGTCAGTCAAACTACACGATGGATAGGGGAGGGATTCATGAGGCCCCACCCCTATTGGAGGAGGAGCTTTTAGCAGTTGGCTGTTGAGGAGGGAGAGTCGCTTTTCTTTGGGGATGTGGTTGCTTATAGGTTGCCCCTGTCCCAGTGGATGGCCCCAGTTACAGTGAGGTAGTGGGGGTGCATATGATCAAAATACATTGTACACATGGATGAAATTTTTAAAGAATAAATTTAAAAAGTAATTTTTTAAAAAGAGGACAGATGAAAGTTCAAAGCCAGCCTGGGCTGCTTAAGGAGACCTTGTCTCCAAAACCCCAAACACCAAAACAACATAACAACAGCAACCCACAAACGTCAGTGTGAGATTGATCACCCATGTACGCAGCAGTTCATTGGCATTTAGTGCATTGTCTATAGGCCTATACTATCACCACATGAGTCACTATTGTGTCAGAGGGCGGGGCTGGACGTATTTCATTCTTTTTATAGAATCCTTGGAACAATGCAACTAAGGCATACGTGTGTTACTACACAAACTGTTCAGGAAGAAGGAGGGAACTTTGGTAATGTTTTTTATAATGCTCCCACAGAACACTTCAATTTCAAAATCATACCATAGTTTCCCACACTTAAATTTTTACATTCAAGTATCAACAAACACAGTAAGAAAAGAAGGCAGCAATTTTGAACCATTTAAAATTAATTCATGTGGAAGTTCGGGTTTGAATCCACAGCTTAAAGAAAAGGCATACGCTCCCAAGCTGTTTTCCTGGAGCCACGGAATGTTTCAAGCAGAAGGAAATCAAAGTGCGGGAGACACATCCTGATGGCATTTGACCTTCAGAAACAGCAGCTGCTCCTGGACACATCCTCCCTACCAATTGGTGGAGGAGGCTGGATTCCTACAAATGAACAGTCTTGTTTAATTCTTCCTCTCCATCATAGTCCTGCAAAGGAGACACTTGTGCTTTTTTAATTGCAAAGAACGAAAATATGGCTTGATCTGACAGGGTTCTGTAAGCTGTATGGCTATACACATTCCTGAACCTGGTGATGAGATGACTCCCTGTCACACTGAAATCCATGTGTTTCCACCATAACCTGACAAGGTCTGGAAGCTCTGGAAAGAACACATCCTCGTGGCACCGCTGTTTACAAGACACCAAGCTTATTAAGATGAAGGCAAACCTTCCCTTGTCCCTCAGAGATAATGTTTAGTTCCTAAGTGGCCCCAATGAAGTGGTTAAAATAACCTGGAACAAGCTCATTTTTTCCCCCCAAAGGAAGGATTTCTTAGTAAAACTGCAGAAGAAAAGAGAGAGATGTCTCCTATCAGGTCTATCTGTGCCTTATTTATATTTATTTATTAGAATATCTACAATATGTATTGTTTCTTAGACTAGTTAGACCCCCGAGTAAAGAACCAATTTGCTCACAAAATTTACATTTAAAGGGTGGACCGTATTAATTTTCTTTTCTGAGGGACTTGTTAATTCCAAACTTGCACATTAAGATAATAATGCTTAGCTTCTGCCGAAGGCTCAAGCCAGTGACTGAACAGAGACATGGAACAGGCGTGTCTGTGTCCTCCCAGCTCCTTTCTGATCTTCACAGAGCTTCTTTGACCGCAGAATGAGGTACTTCCAGAAGGCATGGGAAAAGGTCAGCTATAATGTCCAGGGTCTTTAACGCCCATTTGCAGTGAATCATGTTTTAGTGTGTATCTGTGAAGGAGGGTTGTGCTGTGAGCAGTGGCAATTTATTTGCCTCCTTAAAAGCAGAGATGAGCCCACCCAGACCCATGAGAACCACATGGAAGCAGATTGTGGGGAGGCACTCAATGTAAGATTTCACAAATGAGTTAGTGTGGGTGGGGATACACGTGCTGGCTGGGATACTCGCATAGTTACATGCGTTCCCTTGCTTGATTGGTGCCCTCTCGGCACCTCCACAAGCCCTCTTGGTATGTTTGTCTGTATTCTCACAAGGTGGTCGGGCTGGGAGAAAATGAGGAGGATACCAGTCGCAACTGGCCAGGCCTCCCTGGCACTGTGAATAGTTCTGGAACAGGACTGGTGAGATGGCTCAGTGGATGAAGGCACTTGTTATCAAGCCTGACAACCTAAATTAGAGCCTCAGGACTCACATGGGAGCAGGAGAGAACTGACACCTGCAAGCTGCCCCTGACCTCCACACATGTATCATGGCACAAGCACACCTACACCCCCCCCACACACACACACAAACACACACACATACACACACACAAACACATACACACACACACACACACACACACACACACACACACACACGAGATGTAATTTTAAGAGTCCTGGGACAGTTCTGAAGTGGAGCTATTGAGAGAGGACTGCAGTGTCCAGGGGGAGAACAAAATACAATCTCTGTTTGACAGGAGGCAAGTAACAAGCAGGCTCAGACCCTGGGGGCAGAGCGGAAGCACACAGCTGTGTAAAGAGCAGGCATGGCCAGAGGGGGCCCATAGACTCAGGCTAAGGTGCAAAGCCATACAAAGCTCCCAAAGCTAAGCCATCAAAGGCTGCTAGAACACAAAGGACCTTTTCCTTCTAGAAACACCACAGCAAAGGACCCTATCTGCCAGCTCAACCTTGGCCTGTGCTCTGGTTTGCCTTGTTTCCTTTATCACACTGTTCCTAAATCCCAAAGTCACTGAGCATCATGCCTGAGGTGACCAAGAAAGAGTCCAGTGAGTGGAAAGGAAAAGATTTGATTGGGGGAACCCTGGAGTTGATTCTGAACTGGCTCTGTTGCCTTGGGATATCACAGCAAGAGAAGACCAGCGGACCTTCAGGTTTTTACCTCTCAAATGAAGTTCTGTCATGGGTCTTGCACTGCTTCAAGGCACAGAGAGAAGCCTATGGGGAAAAAAAAAAAAAAAAAAAAAGATGCTTCAGGACAAAATGGTTGCACAGGGAGGTTATGGCTTCCTCTGCATTGTGATTGCGGCTCCTCACTCAACTCCCCTTAGATTCCAATATCCCCTGTCTAAGCTCAGCATTCAGATGTGTCCCCATCATAGGCATCCTATTTGTGAAAGTCGAAGAGACTAGAGAAAGGCAAGCTAAAGGAAAAAGAAGGGTTACCACAACCAGCCACATTTATTGGTCCCTGAAACAATCATCCTTCCTGGAATACTATTATGAGACTAACTCTACTACTTAGTTTTAAATAGTGTCTCCTTGTTGAAAGGCGCAGGATCTAGTGAATGGAATGAGAGCCCACCTATTTTATGCAGCTTGGGTTTTATAGGATTTGCTCTTTCCATTATGGTTATCTTTCTTTAAAACCCAAATTAAACAGCTGTTTACTGCCCCCAACCCCATCATTTCCTTCATATCCCTTATAGCTGCTAACCTCAAGAGATATTTTCACACATGGAAAATCCAGTCACTATATCTAGAGAAATTAAATGCCAACACATGATTTGAAGTTCAGGATTAGAGGCCAAGGCAGGAAGGAATTTGCAGGTGTGTAATTTCATTTTCCACTCTAATAAGAAGGCCTATTTTTATGTTGTGAATGGGGAGCCGGGGAGGTTCTGCTTGGGGCCTTGACAAATTGACAAATACGAACTGAAATGTTCTGGGATGGTGGGTCTAAAAAACAGGCATTGGGATGTGGGTAGCTGGGCCCAACTCTAGAATTTTAGGGCTTAAGTCACAACATATTCCCAATCTTTATCCCAATGGAACACTCATCATCAAGTTGAAAAATGGTGGCTTGACACAGCTGACAGGTCTCTGCTAGGGAACTGAAGAGAAGCCATCCCCACAGACTAAATGTAAGAGAGAATGTCCCACCAGAGAGAGGACATCAGAGAACGCCCTGGCCATTGTTCTGAAGGAAGAATTCTTCCCTTTACATGCAGATCGTGATTCTGGTCAGTTATCACCCTGAGCCTCCTGCTGTATAATAAAGACAGTCAGATGTTTCTCCTTAGCCTATACAACACTGAGAGAAAGAAGAGATGTTGGAAGCCACCCTGAGAAGAAAACTAATGGAGGGTGACATGCAGGGACTCCAACAAAGCCAGCATACAGTTATCTCATTTTTGTGGTGTGTCAAATTAGATTAGGCTTTGGCTACTGTGCTTATTTTGAGGCTCTAACTTTCCTCCAAGCCAGCAGCTTGCAACACTTAAGACTTCACACAGACTGTGACCTCCAGTGACTGGGGCTGGTCCAGAAAGAGAGACCAATCAGGGCTCTTTCTCCTCCCGGTGTCAACTGCTTCCTCCTTCCTTCCCTTCTATGTAACTTCCATTCCTGGGAGTATGTGTGACTCTGCCATCAGCCACACCCTTCCACTTGGGCAGCTGTTCATGTGGAGTGTCAAAACTGAAACCATTTCAATATAACAAAGTTTGCCTGGGTAAGGAAAAGTTTCCAGAATCTGGGAACACTCCAGACATGATAGTTCAGAATGTCCCTCTAGCCAGGTGGTAAGCTACTTACAAAGATCACCTGATGACCCAACCTGGTATCTTGTCTGCCTTTTATGAATAATTTGGCATCTCAAACTTATAGCTAATGAAAAGAGAGTTAACCAACTTGCTTAAGTCCAATCTTCTAGAGTTTTCCTGTCATCCAAAGTCAAATCTAAACCTATAGGATTCAGTAAATACTTCTTTTATTGAGGTCTTCTACTGTTTGGATGGGGTGCATCTTCACTGTGGAGAGCAATCCATTTCTCAAAGTTCATCCAGAAACACTCTCATAGAAACAACCAGAATAGTATTTGACAAAATGTCTGGGGACTGTGGCCAGGCCCCACTGACACATAAATTAACCCTCATGGACATGGAAATGGGGGAGTCAATGCTGTGTGGATAGTATCTCGTGGAAGCGTCCTGGTTTAGAAGACATGGCTGATTAGAAGAGAGAGGGTTGTAGAGCTCAGGGAGCATCACTACTTAAATTATGACTGAAGGAGAGACTCAGAGAGCTAGTACAAGAGACTGAGAAGATCTGTGGTCAGTTCCTAGGGACCAGCCTGCCCGGAAGAGAAAAGTGCAGAAAGCAGGGCCTTCCGGGACCATGGTGGGGCCTCAGTATTCCATCAAAGAAGTTACTGGAACAGAGGAAGATGAGAAGAGTGCTGGCATGTGGGAAGGCTCAATACCCATCATAGCTGGCCATCAGTTCCTAACAAGACAGAATTTGGGGCTATGGCAAACTAAGAGCTCCTAAGGCTTTCACAATGATGAGCAGAGGGTTAAAGAAATCATGAACCTGAGTAACCTCACAGAACAGCCAAACCCAGTGTTGTCCAGTCTATATCCCACCCCCCCCCAGCCCGAGGAGGAAGAATAATGTCTGTTGCAGGTTTTCTGGTTGCTTTCTGGAGAATAGCAATATCCTTATTAGGCTAGTTTTTTAGACCATTTTGAAGATATAGCCGGGCTGGAAATGGGGAGCACAATGGTAGAAGACTCACATAGTATACATGAGGCCCTGGTTCAGTCTCCAGTGCTTCACACACACACACACACACACACACACACACACACACATGCATCTGCCTATGCATAGCTGCCGAATGCTCTCTAACAAAAATCCCAGTGCCAGGCAAAGGACATTCCCCTTCCAGTGACACGTCAGAGTATGGTCCACACACATACACACACATATACACACACACTCACTCACATACACACACTCACTCACACACACACTCACAGTCACACACACACATACACGCACACACGCACGCAGGCAGGCATGCATGTGTGTGCGCACATACCCACATGAACAGCCACAGTATTCAAGGGCAATACCACAGCTATTAAGTGTGGGGCTTCAAGCTTGGTTAGCTTCAATGCAGTCTTTGCTCTTGGCCAAGGCCCTCATCTGATCTCTCTGAGCATCAGGCGCCTCATTTATGATGTGGTATAATCACTTCTATCGGCATAGGACATCTCCTTCTCTTTGCTGGACCTCCTTTCCCTTGTCTTCCTGAAAGCTGTTAAAGCATCACCCAGACTGCCTCTAAAGTTTGCTTTCCTTCCCTGTACTTTGCTAGCATGGTTGGGCTGTTATTGCTTTATTTTTCTGGCAATTGTTAAATGGATACATGGGCTCATGCATCTCAAGTATACTTTTAAATATACAGAAAAAATGTAATAGCTAATGTCATGTTTGTGTTAGACTTTGAAATTGGGTTAAATATAAGTTTGGTGCTGCTTCTAGACAGAAATTAGGTGAGCTGCCCAGAGTCTGGAGGTGTGGATGCAGGGTGACTAGCAAGCAGTCCATTTTGAGCTAAGGAAAGTGTTCTGGAATTCCACAGTGATGCTCCTGATATTCATCTGTGGATATGGTAAGAATAACTAAACAGTGGACTCTATAATGGGGAATATTATGTATGTGAATTTGGTCTCAATAAAAACAATTCCCTATTACCTGAGTCAAATACGGGAGTGATTACTTTTCTGCTATAACAATGAAGCATTTGCTGACAAAAAGGGCCAGAGCACAGTAGCGACAGCCCAGTGACACAGTAAGTGACACTGATTATGAGCACTGCACTCCTTTGGGAAAAGTATTCAACAGAGGCTGCGAGGTATTTCAAGGCCATGAAACTGGAGCTTAGGATTCAGGGACTTGAAGGGATGATTTGAGACAAACATTCCAAAGAAGAATCCAGAAGAAGAAAGAGACCATGACATTGTTTTTATGCTTTTGCTGGTGTTTTAAATTTTCATGTCTTATTGCAGTGTTTCCAGAGGGAGATGGAAAGATTGGTGCCTTAGTCTGTTTTCTACTGCTATAAAAGAATATCTTTGGCTGGGTGATTTTTTTTAAATAAAAGGGTGATTTGGGGCTCATGATTGTGAAAAATCAAGACCAGGTCACTGGCTCAGATCAGCTCTGACAGAAAATCAGAAGGTCATGCAGGTATAAACAGAAGGGAAGAAAAGGGGGCTGACCTCTTGAAAGAGTGAACCCATTCCAATGAGGGAAAAATTAGTCCATTCATGAGGACAAATCTTGACTCCAGATGCCTCTTACAGGTCCTGCACCTTCATCATTATTACACTAGGGACCAAACTTCAACACAAGTTTCAGTGGAGCCAGCTCTATTTCAACCGTAGCATTGGGCTGTGGGGCTGGTACTCACAAGTCTTCATTGTGGAGGCATCTGAGCACCTGCCACCTGAATCCCAGCACTGGAGGTAACAGAGACCGTTGGAACAAAAGCACCTGGACTAGGCACGCATCTTTGTTGCTTACCATTTCTAAGAGTTGCCTGATCTCTGCTCAAGAGAAATGAATGTCTTTGTTTTAAAGAAATAGAATGCACCAGGCAGACAGGGGCTGGGGTGAGGGTTCCTAGGCAGCCATCTTGTTTTATGTGTGTGTGTGTGTGTGTGTGTGTGTGTGTGAGAGAGAGAGAGAG